>NW_001834588.1:0-37766 GCF_000150035.1 Vanderwaltozyma polyspora DSM 70294
AAGTTGATGTTGTGGTTCATACATTGTTGTGTTATAACTATGATTTTGATGTGAATTGTTGTAGTACCCAGAATTATGATCTTGATAACCGGAATTATAACTATTATATCCACTATAATGCGATGGTTGATTGTTATATGATGTATAAGTATCGTTTATTCTTGAAGGTGGCTCGTATTGATTATGGTAACTATGATGTGTATGATGTCCTGTGGTGCCTCTTTCTCGTGACAAAGTTCTGTAATACTCTTTTTTCAAAGGCCTCGATAAATTATCACCTGAAAATGCACTACCATCATCATTGGGTACCCTTGATGATCTCATTTGATTACAATCATCGCCAAAGTGTCCGTTCAACCCACAATTGTAACAATAAACAGAAGCCATAGATATGGATTCGTTCTCAACGTTGTTCGAAGATTTCAGTACATATGACCTCCACACAGTTGGACAGTCTCCTTCAGTATGAGTCTTTGCATTACAAATGTGACAAACTATTTTTTTCCATTTCTGAGGACAATGGGTTCTGTAATGGCCATAACCTTGGCAAATAGTGCAGTGTATTGATTTATTACAGTTTTGAGAATCATGGTCGTCTATTTGACCACAAAATTTACAAATTTTATGAGGACAGTTTATTTTGAAGTGACCTTTCTCTTGACAATTATTACATCTTGGCTCGTCATTAATCAATTCACCCATTTGCTCCAAGACACCAAAATACCTTCCCTCACCACGAACAGTACGCAATTCATCGAGATCATCGTTGTTGCCGTTTCCAGTGTGTTCCGTATTTTTGTCATCCATAATGGCAGGTTCAACAGCCTCTGTCATTATAAAGTGGTTGTAATTGTAGTTGTAGTTGTAGTTGTAGTTGTAGTTGTTGGTAGTTACAGAGAGAGATAGAAACGATGAAAGCAGGTATACACGCAAACTAACAGAAATAGAAAGTTACGCTTTACAAGAGTACTGTTGGAAGTTCAAATGATGGGCTATCGAGTGTCTATACTGCCTGCAGAGGAGATACACATGTATAGTGTTGCAGATGGGATAGAAGTTGAAGTTGTTTTTAAATCAAAATTTCATATTTAAATTTCCATGTTTTGCATCTTCGTGAAGTGATGATGATGATATCTTGATGGTTTGTAATTCGAATTCGAAAAGCGAAGAGAAGAGAAGAGAAAAAATAAATGCAGAGGTCACGTGAAACACACATGTTCAACGAAACAAAAACACAACACGTGATACATACCGAAAAAGAAAAAACAATCAAAAATAAAAAAAGAGCAAAAAAAGAAACGAAAATTGGAACCACGTCGAACATCTCAAAAATTTTTCATTCAAACAGTACAACAACCACTTCAGCAAGCAAGAACTAAGAGCAACAGCAACAGCAACAATTATGATATGACATTGATATCGACATTGACATTGATATCTTACACATCTTACGTATTCATTCCTTGCTTTAAATCTATTGTCTTTAAAGATTTCGTTAGCTTTACTAATAAATATATATATAAATATTTAGTAGTATTTCCAAGATTGAATTCTTTGTATAAGAGTTGGATCTCTCTTGTTTCTGGAACTCTTAATCTTGTTTGAGTAAAGTTGGTTAAAAGACTGCTGCTAGATCATAGTAATTGGTTATAATGACTGCTGAAGCTGCTGCTGAACAAGTCAAGAACTTGTCTATCAAGGACGAGAACAACAAGAAGAACAAGAATAACAAGAAATCTAAGCAACAATCGCTATACGTCGATCCAGAACCTAAATTCATTGCTGAAAGAGATGCTCTGTTTTTGAAGTTGCAAAATGAATATAATGACAAGGTCTCTTCAATGCCTCGTGTACCATTGAAGGTTATCTTGAAAGACGGTGCTCAAGTCGATGCTACCTCTTGGGAAACCTCTCCAATGGACATCGCTAGAAACATCTCCAAATCTTTGCCTGATAGATTGTGTATTGCCAAAGTTAATGGGGATCTATGGGATTTAGAAAGACCTTTGGAAGGTAATGAAAATGATGAAATTAAATTGGAATTGTTGGATTTCGAAAGTGACGAAGGTAAAAGAGTATTCTGGCATTCTTCTGCTCACGTCTTGGGTGAAGCCTGTGAATGTAACTTGGGTGCTCACATCAACTACGGTCCACCAACTGAAGATGGTTTCTTCTACGAATTCGCCGCAAGAGACTCTTTGAAAGATCCAAAGGAATGTGAAGAAAGAACTGTTTCTCAAGCTGATTTCCCAAACTTGGAAGGTGTCGCTAAAAATGTCATTAAGGAAAAGCAAAAATTCGAAAGATTAGTTATGTCAAAGGAAGATTTGTTAGAAATGTTCAAGTACTCCAAATATAAAACTTATTTGGTTGAAACCAAAATCCCTGATGGTACCTCTACCACCGTTTACAAGTGTGGTAAATTGATCGATTTATGTGTCGGTCCTCATATTCCACACACTGGTCGTATCAAGGCTTTCAAATTGTTGAAGAACTCTGCTTGTTACTTCTTAGGTGATGCTACCAACGAATCTCTACAAAGAGTCTATGGTATCTCCTTCCCAGACAAAAAGTTAATGGATGCTCATTTGAAATTCTTGGAAGAAGCCGCTAAGAGAGATCACAGAAGATTAGGTAAAGAACAAGAATTATTCTTATTCAATGAAATGTCCCCAGGTTCCTGTTTCTGGTTACCTCATGGTACAAGAATCTATAGTACTTTAGTCGATATGATGAGAACTGAATACCGTAAGAGAGGTTACGAAGAAGTTATTACTCCAAACATGTACAACTCCAAATTATGGGAAACCTCTGGTCACTGGGCCAACTATAAGGAAAACATGTTCACCTTCGAAGTCGAAAAGGAAACCTATGGTTTGAAACCAATGAACTGTCCAGGTCACTGTTTGATGTTTAAGTCTAGAGAACGTTCTTACAGAGAATTGCCATGGAGAGTTGCTGATTTTGGTGTTATTCACAGAAACGAATACTCTGGTGCTTTATCTGGTTTGACCAGAGTTAGAAGATTCCAACAAGATGATGCTCATATCTTCTGTACTCAAGACCAAATTGAAGGCGAAATTGAAAACATTTTCAACTTCTTACAATTTGTCTATGGTGTATTTGGTTTCGAATTCAAGATGGAATTGTCTACTAGACCAGAAAAGTATGTCGGGGAATTAGAAACCTGGAACAACGCTGAAGCTAAATTACAATCTGCTTTAGAAAAATGGGGTGGTGACTGGGAATTAAACCCTGGTGATGGTGCTTTCTACGGTCCAAAGATCGATATCATGATCTCTGATGCTTTGAAGAGATGGCATCAATGTGCTACTATCCAATTAGATTTCCAATTGCCAAATAGATTTGAATTGGAATTCAAAGCTAAGGATAACCAAGAAAATGAAAACTATGAAAGACCTGTTATGATCCACAGAGCTATCTTGGGTTCTGTTGAAAGAATGACTGCTATTTTGACTGAACATTTCGCTGGTAAATGGCCATTCTGGTTATCTCCACGTCAAGTATTAGTTGTACCAGTTGGTGTTAAGTACCAAGAATATGCACAAGAGGTACGTGATAAGTTGCATGCTGCTGGTTTCTATGCTGACGTCGATCTATCCGGTAACACTTTACAAAAGAAGGTCAGAACTGGTCAATTATTGAAGTACAACTTCATTTTCATCGTTGGTGAAGATGAATTGACCAACAAAACCGTTAACATCAGAAACAGAGATATTGTTGAACAACAAGGTAAGAATGCTGCCATTGCCTTGGATCTTGTCGTCGAACAATTATCCAGTTTGAAGCAAGAAAAGAGAAACGACAATGCTTTAGTATAATTAACCTTCGCAATAAACCAATAATTATAGTTTGATCTCAAGCACGTTCACCCTTATGTTTAAATAATAACTAAATATTTAAAATATATTTATATCTAGTTCAAATAAATAGAGCCATATCTAGATGGCATGTTATTTCGAAGACTCAACCAAATAAAAAGAGAATAGAACACATAACTATACTGAACCCTTATCCCCCTACAGCCATTGGTTGTGTTTAACTGCATAAACAGAACAGCTATGTTCCAAGATTTCTTTCCCCCAAGACAGCAAATTTTACCTGAAATAATTCAGTTTTCACCCAAATCTCATCATAAAACTTTCCAGAAAACTGGGAAATCCAACACTGTTAACTTTATAGTATACATTCACATCATTCTAGTCATCATAGCAATCACCATAACCTTCTTAAATCAGACTTTTCATTCCCTTGACCAGTGTCTTTTAAATCAAAATCCCATCGAAAAATTTCGTTAAGGCCTTAAACCGAAATTTAACAAAAATTGAAACTTCATAGTTTAACATGAATTATAAGAGAATGATAAAGATTAGTTTAATTGTTTAATTGTAATAGATCTGATAAGGAACATCAGGGCCCAGGAGGTGTATTTAGTGTTTAAAGTTGTAGATATGGATTATTTCAGTGTTAAACAAAGTTACTATACTGGTAATTTCGCTCAAGTTTTGAAAGAAATTGTCAAACAAGAGGATCAAACAGATGCCACGTTGTTGTTTTATAAAGCTAGAGCTCTATTGGCGTTGGGTAAGTATGAATCTCAAGCTAGTTCAGGTGCTTTTGGTAAAGTATTTGATGCTTACACAGAGTTTTTGAAGAGTAAGAATGCTAGCAAATTAGAAAAATTAGTTGTTAAGGATGATTCTACTCCTTTTGAATTGTTCTTGATAGCTGCTGCTAAGGCTATATTAGGTGACTATGAATCAAGTTTAAATCTATGTGTTCAAGGTATCGATAGTGATGTTGTTGTTGGTAGTGCTGAACTACTGTTGTTAGCTATTGAAGTAGCTTTATTGAACAGTCAATCAAATGTCGCTGTTACCATGTTTGAAAATTATACCAATGCCAATGGCAATGAAATCTCTAGTGAAGACGAGTTGATCATTAACATAGCGGAATCATACATCAAATTTGCCACTAATAAAGACACTACTACTTCTAATTACTATCAATTCGAAGAATTGGCCCAGAGTTTCCCAACTTGGAAAACCCAATTAAGTTTGTTGAATTCACATTTACAACAGGGCAATATAGATCAAGCAGAAGAGATCGTAAACACCCTAGAATCAGATTACTACAGCGTCGAACAAAAAGAATCTGCAGAATTGTACAATCCACATTTCTTGGCTAGTAAGATTACTTTATCAATCATGCAAGGCAGTGCCAATACCGATGAATTAAGAAATGAATTAACTAAACTAGCTCCAACCCATTCCTACTCCCAAAACAACAAGGAAATAAACACAAAATTCAACGAACTAGTAGCAAAGTACTCTTCATAATCATATTAATACCTTTATATAGTTGTATATATATACAATATACAATTTATTACTTGTTATTACATCCATTGTAGTTGTCATACGTTATTATGTTCTTGAAAACATGGTCACGTGGCACTTTTTTCACATAGATATCTCTTCAACATAGAAGTCTGACTGTTGTATATAAGAATGATGTGTTGATAAAGTTTTACGTTCCAATGGGTTAATTAAGGGCTATTTAGGGCAATCAAGTTGTCAAATTATCTTTAAAGTTCAATACTTGGTACTGTGGTATAATTTGTGTTGAAACTAGACAGTTTTTTGAAGAATCTAGGGTTTTTTTTGGAATAAAAATAGTTTTTTGGTCGAGTACATTTGAAGATGAGCAGTGAACTTAGTGAAACTGAAAAGAGAAAGCTTATCAGGGAAAGGAGACAGAAAAAGTTCAGTAATGGAGGTGCTAGTGCTAGACTGAATAGAATTACTGGTCAAGCTGAAAACTCACAATTAGATACAGAATCTCCATTGGATAGCAAATCATCAAGGGAAACAACACCAACCGTCACTAAAGTTGATTCAAATACAGAGGAAATGGATGAATTATTAGAAAATATAGCTACCAGTCCTTCAAATAAAGTTGAGAAAAGTCAAAAGAAAAAGGAACAAGCTACTTCTCCTCAGGAAACCATAGATCCAGAACTTGAGATTTTTAAACAATTAGCAGAGAATCAACAAAATGATGTATCCACTCCAGATTTGTTCTCTATGTTACGTTCAATGAAGGATAATATGGCAAAATCTGCTGCCACTGATACAAATCCACCATTGGAACCTGTGGACCAGCAATTATTAGATTACAATAATTATCTAATCAATAATTTGAAAGTTTGGTCAATTATCTTTAAATGGTGTTTTTTCCTAATACCATATTTATTTGCCCTTACCAGATCTGAACCAATTTCATTTTTACCTGAACAGTTCTCGAATCCATCAAACTTCTTTATGATTTTTCTGTCTTTTGAAATTGTTGCTACTTCTATCTACTTCCAAAAATTACAAAACATTGAAAAGTCAAATAAAATCAATGGTTTCCAAAGTAATAATAAGATCGTAAACTTAGTTTCACTAATTCCAGAAGGTGTATTGCCAGTTCCAGATATCAAGGGTAAAGTCATTATGGCTTTGCAATATTGGGATGTCTTTTCCATGTTCTTAACAGATATTTGCTTTGTTCTAGTTATGATGGGTTTATTCAAATTAATCTAATCGCATTTTTAGTAGTATATTATTCGATCTTTATATATTTATATGCTACTTTGTATATACTTATGTATATGAATCTTTATCACTAATAAAATAAATTAAAATATTACCTGGATTCTTATTTTCTATCTCCTTTTATGACATCCAAATAAAATAAGCTTTTTTGAGTCTTAGATATTACTGACGGTTTATACTTTGAATCATAATCTTTAATATAATAACCTAATCGATATCTTATGCGATGTTTCATTTAAACGGTCATAAATATCTTTAATATCACTTTGATTTACATTTGAAATATCCGCCATTAGATAAGCAATTTCACCATTAGAATCTGAAAATTGCTTTTCGATATTATGATCTGATAGAACGTTATTAACAGTTTTTAAAACACCAGGAACATTTTTATGGATATATAATACACGAACAATATTCTCTTGATCATAATCTAATGATCTTAATGAAACTTCAGGGAAATTCACAGCGCCAACAGAGTTACCTTCGTTTATATATTTTGTTAGGTAAGCAGCAACTTCAATTCCAATGGCACTTTGTGCTTCTTCAGTAGAACCACCAATATGTGGAGTTAAAATAAAGTTTCTCATAGAAACCAAATCTGAAGTCCATGAATTCAATTGGTTTGAAAAGGCTCCTGAACCATTCTTTGCAGGCTCATTTGGATAGACATCTAATGCTGCACCTGCAATTTTCCCAGCTTTACTGGCGGCAATTAAAGAAGGAATATCAACAATAGTTCCTCTCGAGGCATTGATTAGATAGGAGCCATCCTTCATAGCTGCAAATTGTGGTCCAGATATTAAATTTTTGGTTTCTGGAGTTTCGGGAACATGTAATGAGACAAAGTCAGAATTATTTAAAAGTTCATTTAAGGTTGAAACTTGTTTAGCAGTACCCAAACCCATAATCGTAACAATATCGTAATACAAAACATGTAAACCCATTGATTCAGCCAAAACAGATAGTTGGGAACCAATATGACCGTAACCAATAATACCCAATGTTTTGCCCCTTATTTCCCAGCATTTTGATGACACTTTATTCCACGTACCTGTGTGTAGTTCAATAGATCTGTCACCAATCTGTCTTGCCAAAGAAATAATCTCTCCAATAACTAATTCAGCAACAGATCTAGAATTAGAAAATGGCGAATTGAATACAGCAACACCCATATTAGCAGCATAGTCCAAATCTACTTGGTTAGTACCAATACAGAAACAACCAATTACTGACAGGTTTTCAGCATGTTTCAGTATCTTTTCTGTCAACTTGGTTTTTGATCTAATCCCAATAGCATGAACATCCTTAATTTTCTTAATCAGTTCTTCCTCTGGCAATGAAGATTTATGAAATTCCACTTGGTAACCTTGATCTTCAAAAATTTCAATTGCTGTAGCATTCACATTTTCCAATAAAAGGATTCTTATGTCACCAGTAGAAAAAGGTTTTAAAGCCTTTGACAATTTGGCTGAAGTGATTCTAGCTGGTAAAGTATTCATGAAAGACTGGGTTGGCGATGTAGAAACTGCACCTGGAGAGATCGATAGATTGACAGCATGGTGAAAAGAATTCTGCAAATTGTTTATATCAATACTATTCATTTTATTAGCTTATGTTTTCTATTTTGTTGTTATTCAATATTGGTTCAACAATACTAATACCTATACCACTGTATTTTGTCCTGCTTTATTGATTTTATATTCAAAGAACTAAAAATTTAAAATAAATCATTTATGTCCTTCTTTCCATTGTTTCTTGCTTTATTCTTATCTTCTTTTTATACCCACCTCATATTTTAATGGAGTCGCGCACATATAAATGACTAAGAAATAATCACCATAGCGGGTCAATCAGAGTTTTCTTGCAAAAACCTGTGGTATGATGTAATCACAAATGAAATGCTTATCCTCAGAATTCTAATTCAGGCATTTCGGAACTGATAATAGAAGTTAAGAACTGCACGTGAAATTTTGTTAGTAGCCTCTTTTTTGTATTATAATTGATAAAGGCATTGCGATGAAATATTACAAATATATTCAATTTCATTAGGGTACAAATTTGGTAGGCATAAAAGATATTGCTACTATCTTTTAGGGGGAGGTATACGAGCAAGGAACAGAAAGAAATGTGAAATTTTATCATGGACGAACTTATTCAATAAGGGATTCATCGATCTCTGCAGAGGAGGAAAGTGAAATCCATAGTTGTTTCAGTTGACCCAAAAATGATTCATTAACCAATTTTGCAAATTGAAAAGATTTTTCACAGTAACTAACTCCTAGCATTTTTTGATCCTTCATAATCGCAGTGACACCTTGGTTCCAACATAATGTAGATATCATTTCAATATTTTGGTTCGAGGATTCATGTATTTCCTTCCAAGTTGAATTATTTCTCTTTATTCTGGCGTATAATCTCTCTAATATCGAAATATTGATACTTTGTTCCAAAGTCTGTTTGAAAGACAATAAATTCTTCACCCATAAAATTATCTGTTCATCTGGTAGGGAAAAATTGGAAATATTTCTGTCAATGACAGTTTCTAAAATATCAACCAAGATACCCTTTGGGAACTCTGACATAGAAAGGGGAATAGTGATTAAATATGTCTCTAACCTCTTATCATCGTATTTCTCTGTTGCATTAACTATTGCCATAATTTTATTCCTATCGTTAGTTTTTAATATTGTTTCGTAGGATATACTAAAGATATCAACGATGCATTGATCTAATTTCTCAATTTTTTCCGTGTCTAGGAGGTTTTGGATGTGGCTGTCCTTCTTTTTTAGCAATATTTCATTTATTATTTGATTTGATTTATCTTGAATATTTTCTAAGCCTTGGCTGCTTAATCCAGATTCTTTGCTCATAATCACAAGTTTTAGTATTTCAGTTCTAAAGTTCCAAAATAAAAAGTGGAACCTCTTTGGGAAACTAATGTCTTCAGTCGGTAGCAATCTTAAGAAATCAGACGCTAGTTGAATAATATTTAGAGGATTAACCGAAAGTTCCTCTGAAATACATTTCACAGAAATATTGTATGCAGTTGATGCAAACCATTCGATTTCATTTATGGAAATAATATCTGTTGGTGATTTTTCTTCAGAACCTATTCCAAGTTTATTGGATAACTTGATCCTTTCCAGATAACTGTATGATTTTTGAAGAAGATTAATTAACGTCGGAAAATAATATAAGAAAGCGTCAGTCCCTGAATCTTCTGATAATTTCATAATCAACTGGATTGTGTACCTGGAGAGACTCAGGGTTGGAATTGTTACCGCATGGACTTTAGCATCTGACTGATGCTCATTTTCAATCTTTGTGAATAAAAGATTTAGCGCATTTACTGTGAGATCTGTGTTTTCTTTACATTGTGAAACTGCCAAAATCAGTGTTTCTAACGAATTTTCATATGGGGCTGATTGTATTGCCTCCAAATACTTAATTGATTGGTCATAATTTTTTTCCTCTATCGAAACTTTGAGTATTAACAGCAAACTTAGTGGCGATTCTTTATCTTGCGGACTCATTAGATCATACGTATATTTGGCATTTTCGTAGTTATCGATTTTAATATAACAATTTATTAAAGCTCTTTGTAACTTTGCCTTATCCACATATCCTTTGCTGAAAATATCAAGAAGTCCAATGGTATATAAATCAATTGCTTGCTGATAATTGTTAGTTTTTTCCATATTTTTACCAGAATTCCAAATTAGAGTGATTATTGCAGAAACAGTGCTTATTGAAATATCTTTGGTGATAAGTCTCTCGAGTTGGGAATTAAATTCCTTTAAACTTTCAATTACTTCACGCTCAGTCATGCTTTTCGACTGTGTCGTAGTATAAAATCTAGTAATTAGAATTTTCTCCAAAAGGTTGTGGTCAGTTTGAGGGTCAATTTTATTAAATAATAAATAATCCAGGCAAATGTTTCCAGATTTTGTCGAATTTTCTGATAAGCTGTTTATACATCTTAGAACTAAATCTAAATTTTCTGAAGTATTTACAGATACAATCATCTGCATTATATTTTCTTGAATCAAATCATTTATACTATTTGGATTGTTCTGTTTTTTCATATATTCAATGGCAAGTGTATAGCACTCGACTTTTTTTGGGAATTCAGACTTTAAAATAGCAATATATTTGTCACAGTCATTGGAGAAAGATTCTGAATCCAGCGTCACTATTAAATTTTTCGTCAAGAGAGTTAGAACTGAGAATTTTATTCCCATATAATTAGAATGGCTTTGAAGACCTTCAATGTCTAAGTCTAAGTATCTTAAGATATTTTTCAGTAAATCGCTGGAATTTTTAATGTCCGTGGGATCATTTCCATCTTTTGACTGTACTTGTAATTCCAGTGTTGAATTGTAAACAATTCTGCAAATTTCTAAAAGTAAAGGTGAGTTTAATATGTCAATGTTCTTTTCAATTTCTGCCCTCGCATCATACATTTTAGCCATTTTTAAATCGCCATCTTTTAAAGTTATTTGCAAGCAAAGAACAAAATATTCTAATTTCAGTTTCCTGAATTGAATAGCAGCTTCTTGATCAAAATTATCAAATTTTTCTTCCAAAATTCCAAGCAGTTTATCTGCATGTTCTTGAATTCTCTGAATAAACGCCTTATGAGATCCTTTTAGGTCAACTATTACTTTTAGAATAATAATATAGCACTTAAATGATCTCAATTTTCTCTCATCTGAGGGATTCAAAGCTTCATGTATAGAAAGAAGCAAAGTAGCAAATAACTGACTTCTCACCAAAATAATTTTTCTATTAATATCCTTCTCCGTCCTAATAATAACAGCTATATGATTCCATAGGGTTGATGAATTGCTCTCCAACTTCAAAGTAAGATCATCACTTATCAAAACTTTACTTGATCTAAAAGACCTGTCGTATTTTTCTGCCAGTGGATACAAAGCATTTAATTTTGTTTCGATATCCAATACCACATTTGAAGAAGTGCCATTTAGTTTCTGGGCTATCCATACAGTGGCATCACAAAATTCTAATAAAGAAGAATCAAAAGTCGAAATTATTTCAGACATGATGATTCCCAAATTCAATTCCTATATGATTCTACCCGTTATTGCTATACCTTATAACTACCAAAAACAATACAATTTGGAGAATGAATCTATTCTATATTTTACAAAACCATTCCCCTTTATATATCCCGAATATTTAAGTTCGAGATTGGCTTGGGGAGATAGAAAAAGAAAATGGTGAAAAAGCATTAGCCGCCAACGTTGATAAACTATATAAAAACATTCAAGTTTAGTAGATAATATATCTACAGTCTGTAGAACAATATATGCCATTATATAAATAGATACCAGTTGTTTTAATCATAATGCCATTTATTGATACAAGTCTACTTATTTATTTATTTATTTATTTATTTATTTATTTATTTATTTATTTAATTAAACCTAAAAATTATGAACATAAGAATAAAATGTAAAACAATGTTGGTTCCTTGAATAAATGATACTGTTTTCAAAACGGTTTTTATTTACTGATGTTAGTTTTTAGCTTCAATGGCTGAACTTTCTTAAAAGGCTAACTCCTTTGATATATGCAGCGCCCAATTATTTATATGTTAGGGTTAATTCCTTGAACTAATGATGCTTGCAATACTGATATTATCATCAGATTCGATGTCTCTAGCATTATCCTGCGTTCTAGAAAGAGGGATAAGCTGATGCTGTTCCAGATTTCTTTTAATTCTCTGTCTATTAAGGTCAGTATTTTGTAAGGATGAGGTGGAATAGTTATTAAATTCTACTATAGGGAGAGTGCCACCTTTTGTATTCATTTTACTATAAATTTGACTTCTATTCAATAAAGACATTTTCTCTTGTAATGTCATTGGTTTAGAATCTAGCTTCCCCAGGGATAGAGGTGATACGACCCCAGTTATATCCTTTTCTATTGCTCTGGCACGTTGTGATAATGGAGTTGAAGGCCTTGACGATATGAGTGCACGTCTCCCACATATCAACTGCTCTGAATTGCAATGTTGCATGTCCTCTGCATCGTCTAGATAATCATAGCATTCACTTCCTGAGATTAATGATAAATTTGATTGAACAGCTTCCCTAGGTAAAGATATCGATCTCTCTAAATTAAGAGTGCTGCCATCAAACAAAGTTCTTGTTGAGATGTTATCAAGAGTATTTTCGGTGCCAATTGAATAATCATAAAGTGAAACTACAGAAGACATTTTTTAATGACTTATTTTTAGCTTCTAATGTTATTTTAATCTTAAAACTATTTTATATCCATATTATAAATAGTAACAATATTATAATTAGTAATGGTTATAAACGTTTGTTCAAGTTTTTTCTATAATATCCATGAAGTTATGGAAGAAATTATCTATATACTGTATTATTATATAGTTCGAGAAATAGTGGATTAAAGTCAAGTTAGTAATCATTTAAAATACTTAAATATGCACATGTTCGACATGATTCAATTCAAGTTTTGAGAAATTACTAAAGAAGGAAAGAAAATTTCCAATTGAAATGAAATGAAATGTGTTTCAACCAGCAATAAGAAGATACTACTCTACTAATCATCGAAGGTCTACCTTTCTTGTATTTCCCACTTTGTCCACTCACTGATGGTCTGGCTCTTTGACAACTATTTCTCCTATATTGCAAAATTTGCATTCGCACACTGTTTCTTCAAACTATTAAGGAAAAGTAACCCACCATGAGGAAATAAAACTGAAAAAGGAGCGAAAGTGTAAGTGCAAATTGTCAATATTGTATCGTACAAATATTCTTCAAGACGAAATTTCCAACCTCAATATAATAATCTACATTATATGGGGAATTAGCTACAGAGAATCAAGAACTTATCGATTGTTGGCTGTATATTGGTTTCCCATTCCCTCCCTTTATGACCTGGAGTTAGTAGGCTAGTTACAACTCAGCGTTTAAAGGTATATTGTCCCTTTTTGTTTCTCTTGCAACTCTGATTTGTACTCTCAGGATAAGTCAGGCAAATTCTACTTAATTCATGTTTCCTATTTCTTGGAAAAGGTACTAGTCAATCGAGGGAATAACCTCAAATCTAGGTGAACCAGCATCTTTTGGAAATTTTCAATCTTGAAGTTTAAAGTTTAAAGTTTAAAGTAATGTGTGTGTGTCTGTGTGTTTTCAAGATTAGGTTAGTTTCAACATTTTAAAGCCTTAATACTTTCTTTATTTTATTATTGTGTTTTTATGCTTGGTTGTTATTCATCCAGTCATTTAAAGTGACTCATGTTTAGTAACAGATGTTCTCTCTGGTTCATCCATGCATTTTGAAATTGCTTGGTTGCTCATGAGGTAGCGCCGTTGTGCCTGACTAACGAAATAGCCATGATCTGAAAGTTGATGTAACTATGTAATTGACTAAAAAGGAAACTGTTCCGATAACTGACATTCTTCAATGAAAAGAAAAGACGATGGCTGTTTCGAAAAGAGGAGATGGGATGTACCTGGTAAGTTACTTTTACCTGCGAAATTTTTGGTATTAAGGTACTTGATGAGCCAGTAGTCAAACATTTGGTATGTTATGATCGGCTTTTTACTGACTTACAGATATATCTTAATTATTTGAATTTGATTAGAAACTGATTCCCCCCATTATTCGACCAGATTATATCTTGACACTTTATTTTTTGGTAAGCAAAGTGTACAACATTGGCTAGGTAGGCTTAGTGTATCCTAGGGTGGTCATTCAAACAAGCAATATTTAAAAAAGTATGGTGGATTTATTAAACTCTCAGGTTGTTTAGCTGTGCATCCATTTATCTTTAGATATTTTCCGGATTAACTGATGACACAGGGAATGGTTGAAGATAAACCCTATTGAAAATCCTTGAACTCTTATGATACGGCCCCGTTATGAATTAGTTTAGCTTTTTCCCAGAGACACTCATGTTCTGCATTGTCAAGTAACTTTAGATTTCAAATTTTTAAAAAAAAAATAAACAGCTAGTCCTGGTTAAAAGGTTGGGTTTCTTAAAGGTTTGTCACAATTTGCTCACCTGACGGCACATTTTTAATCTAGAGTCAACAAGTTTTCAAACAAACGTCCATCCTGAGCATTATGCATATGTGCATCCTAGCAAATATGAATAAGGTAAATGATTTATATGTACGTACATACACTCACATATCTCAGTGTGTATGTGTGTTTTAATTCTTCAGCTACTGATGATCTGATCTTACTAGTGATTCTATATGATAATGAGTGACAGACGCTACCAACATTTCTGAAAATACATCATGTGACTTGTTATCACGTGATAACCATTTTATATTTTGTTTTGTTTTGGGCGGCTAATTTGTTTTCACTCTTCTTTAAACCTTTATTTGTTTATTTTCTTTGTAGATTAAGATATTTGGAAAGGTATAAAAAGGAAAGGAACATTTTAGTAATCTGAATATTCTTCTTCATCCTTTTACTTTACTAGATGTGGGTATTGTTGTTTTGACGTTTATTTCAATATTTGTACTATCGTACATCTCAGTAGAATAGAAAACTCAAAAGATATATTTCCAGGAATTATGGCTACTAAGCAACAAGTACTTACTAAAACTGCAACTTCGACTGAAATCTCTAGCGAGCAATCGCAGAAACTCATCCAAACAATGTTGACTATGTCATTTGGTTGTTTGGCGTTTCTAAGAGGTTTATTCCCAGATGACAACTTTGTAGATCAAAGATTTGTACCAGAGAAAGTTGATAAGAATTATAATAAACAAACTGTCCCACAGACGAATTCCATTAAGATCAAAACCCTTGTTAGAGGTAAATCTACCGAAGTTGATCTGTTTTTAGATTGGTTAGAGAAAGGTGTCTTCCAATCAATTAGATTAAAATTTTTAAAGGCGTTAAGTCTAGGAATATTCATTGATGAAAACGACCCAACAAACCTTCTAGAAAATTACATTTTTACGTTCGATTATAATAATGCCAATGGTATAGGATTGAAAGTTGATACCGATAAATCTGGAACTTTGAGTAATTCATTATTAGATTCAAGAAAAATGGTACAACAACTAATGAGAAGATTTATTATTATTACTCAATCTTTGGAACCATTGCCAGAAAAAAAGTTTTTAACAATGAGATTAATGTTTAACGAAAAGACTCCAAGTGATTATCAACCGACACTATTTAGGGATGCCACATTTGATAAAAGGCCAACATTGAAAATACCCTTAAACACAGATTTAGAAAGTTCCTCTGTTGGAACGTTAGATACAAAACATCATAAATTGAATCTTCATGTCTTATCTGTTATTGATAATGATGATGATGAATCTAATTCCAAAAAGTATATGGATTTTCAAAAATTAGACCCATTCGATCTGGTTGATACTGATTTCTCGAAGCAGTCACCGACAAAAATAAACCAAATTCATACACAAAGCCAAACAACAAATATTTTGGGCGATATTTTAAAGTCTTCTCAACCAAGTATTTTACCGACGCAGGCAGTTGAAATAAATCAATCTCCTGACATAGAGTGTGAGTGTGATCTATTATGCCCAATTACTTCGACAAGAATAAAACAATGTAAGAATTGTAGAAAATTTGTCCATTCCCTTTGTTACGGAAACAAGCCAGGTCCAAAAGTAGACAAATGCATTTCGTGTGTCTATGGACCAATGTTTGATCCTAGTTCATCTGAATTTAAAGATTTGATGATGTTAAGAAAATGCTACAGATTTTTATCCCGTAATAAAGGTTTTCCGCCATCAATTAAAGAATTCACGAACTCAATTATGGAAGAAGGTCAAGTAACCTTAGAAAATATAGAGAGAATTAACTTTTGTATCTCTACACTATCCAGTGACGGTATATTAAATTTTTCGCAATGCAATAAACAGAGAGATGCTTCTCAAGATGGCTCTGCTTCAAAAGCAACTAGGATACAGGGCAATAAAGTATCAATTGATGAAGAAGGTATATTTGTTCCCAAGATTGGTGAACTTTTAAAGGGTAGGGAATACATGTGTTGCTTTATATATAACTCAGACAACTCGCACGCTTGTTACCTAGATGTTTCCCCTGAATCCAAAAGGCAGATTGAAAACTGGATTGATCAAGTTAAGTCTATAAGAAACGACTTTGAACCAAATTCTTCACCTCAAGTCGATTTCAAATCCTTGGCAATCGATGATACTGATACCCAAGATCAAATAGTTATTGGCCAAAAAAGAAAAAATATAAACTTGGATTGTTATGGGGATGAAGAGGATAGTTCAATTAACTTTGATATCTCAAATTCACACATGAACATACAAAACAGTCATACCTTTGAGACACCAAAAAAGATTAGAAAAATTAGTGTAAGTAAAAAAACTTTAAAAAGTGTCTGGTAATCAGTTAATAAATATTTAACATTGTTTGAACATTATCAATACCCGTTAGCTATGTACTGAAATTTAAACCATTATCCTTCTTTGACCGGGTTCGTCCGATTTGTATGGAATAATATAGACACAATGGAGTTGCTTTTTATTGTAGTATGTATGTATCGGTCCGGAATAATACTTTGCTTGATTCGATATTTATATATCTATAAAAATTTATCAATAATAGATGTAATTAATAGTATAAAAAATCATTTAAGAGGAGTAAGAACCAAAAGTCAATCTTCAGTCTCTGTAGTATTTTCAGGTTACAACAGAAGTGCTTTGGATGATCTATACATCTATTTTAATAAGTGATTAGATGTTTAGAAAAAGCCCTATTTTAGGAACGGTGAAAACTGTGTTGGCCTACCGCAGATTTTATGCCTCTGACTCGAGTCAGTTTATAAACAGGGTACAATCACCAATTCAAGCTGGACAAGCTCTTTATGAGACAAGACCGCACTTGCTCAAAGCAGGTGAAGTGACACCAGGAATTACAGCTTTAGAGTATTTTGAGAGAAGAGTTAATCTTGCCAACAGTTTGCCTCAAAGAAGCTGTGCTATTATAGTTGGAAACCAGATCAAATATGCATCAGGTCCAGTATTTTACCCATTTCAACAAAACAATGATCTATATTATCTATCTGGTTGGAATGAACCAGATTCAGTTATGATATTAGAAAAACCTGATGATAATATTGATAATATTGTCTTTCACATGATAGTAAGAGGCAAAGATGCATTTGCTGAAAAATGGGAAGGTTTTAGAACAGGAACTACTGGGGCAAAAGAAATATTTAATGCAGACGAGTCTGTTGATCTATCTCAATTATCGCCTTACATTACAAAAGTCATTAAAAGAAATGATAATATATATTATAATCAATCTCAAAATGAACATGCTAAAAATAGTTCATCTATTTTCAGTACTTTCTTCTCATTACCAGAAGAATCTAAACATACTACAAATATCAACTCAATTTTAAAAATGCATGGTACAGGCAAAAAGATTAAAGAACTGAACAAGGTAATTGCACCAATGAGAAGGATTAAGTCACCAGCTGAACTACGTGTTATGAGACGAGCTGGTCAAATTTCAGGAAGGGCATTCAATCAGGCAATGGCAAAAAGATTCCGTAATGAAAGGACTCTTCATTCTTATTTAGAATATAAATTTATCTCTGGTGGTTGTGATAAACCAGCTTATATTCCGGTTGTAGCCACAGGATCTAATGCTTTATGTATTCATTATACACGGAATAATGATGTAATGTATGATGATGAAATGGTTTTAGTAGATGCATCTGGTGCTTTGGGTGGTTATTGTACTGACATTTCACGTACCTGGCCAGTTAGCGGCAAATTTTCCCAAGCCCAAAAAGATGTATATGAAGCAGTCCTAAATGTTCAAAGAAAATGTATTGAGTTATGCAAAGCATCCAACGGAGTGTCATTACATGACATACATGAAGAAAGTGTAGATTATATGCTTGAAGAACTAAGAAATGCCGGTCTAAACGGTATTAACCGTGCTGATGTAAACGCTCTATACCCTCATTATATCGGTCATAATTTAGGTCTTGATGTCCATGATATTCCAAGCATCACTAGACATGGAACATTGAAACCTGGACAAGTTATAACTATAGAACCTGGTGTCTACATTCCAGATGATTCAAATTACCCTCCTCATTATAGAAATATTGGAATTAGAATCGAGGATGATATTGCCATTGGGACTGACACATATACTAATTTAACGGTGGAAGCTGTAAAGGAAGTTGCTGATCTAGAGAATGTTATGCAAAATGGCGTCACTACTATTGTTGAAGAAGATGTTTTGGAGTCATTGTAATTATCTTAATTTAAAATTAAGCACTATCGCTTATGTAAATACATGCATTTATCAATATTCAATAAAATATACTAATAATAATTAAATTTAATTCTTAATAATTTTTTTTAAAAATAGTTTTTATAAATCTAATTACATATACATTTTTCTACCTATTATATAACATTTTAACCCAACAATAATTCATATACAATAACCAAAATGTTGATACCAATTAAAGGAACTAAAAAAAAAATGATGAAACAAAAGGGATAATGATTGTTAGTAAAGAAATAATAACCAGGGTGAAATAGAGGAAAAGATTTTAAATCAATAATACATACTTCTTAATAATGTCTGTACTGCACCGATCAATTGAACAACTTTTGATTTAGTAGAATTTTCTGATTGGCCAAATACTGGTGCTTCATTAGCAGACCTACCTAAACCAACTTTAGAAACATAAAACAATATAATGAGGTTGTTTTAAAACTGTTAGTATCAGAGCTTATAAAATAAATAACAAATAGAGTTCCAAATCAAAAATGGTGTTTATTAAACATACTTCTACTTAAGAATCTTTCTTCACTAAGCACTGCTATCGCATTTATCAGCAGTAGAATGACATAAAACAATTTACCTAAACCAAATAGCATTGAATCTATAGATAGATAGTTGAATAGCCAGTTTCATGTCAAGACGAAGACTATTTGTTGAATTTATAGTTCGTTTATAAGGTCCCCCATCTTATAATCGTTAATTAGTTCTTACTATTCATAATCTCTAAGAATTTCGAAGTAGTTTCGTACATAAAGATATATATTATATGAGCACGTGACATTTTTGAGAAACATTTGTCTTCTGAGATCATGTGATCATTTTGATATGAATAATGAGGGTACCAATTACCATAGAATTAATATAACTGTGTCACTAAATGTGTGCAGTAGAAACTGCGACAAGAAGATGAGTTGACTGAGATATCAGGACATCATATTCAAGGCATATACTGGATAGGATATTCATATCAATATCAATCACCTCAGAATAATCTTGAATTTTTTCAGTCTTGAATTATTGCACCACAAGCACATTAAAATGGGACTTATCAACTAATTAACTGTATTTAACTAGGTAACTAAATTTTAAATATACTGTTACTTTCAATTATCTTACTAATGAGATCTGTTTTATTAACTTTAACCTCCAAAATAAATAGTAGAAGATGAAGATTTGAAAAGAATAGCTCACTATATGCACGTAATCGTAAATGAATTATCCTGTATATCTTATGAAATAGATAAAGAAACAAATAGCAAATTCATAAGTTTTAACCATGTATACCAATAATTATTATTATCTTGATAAAAATCATTAACATATATATTGGAAAGCTGTTTTTTTTATTGGCTTCCTCGATTCCTCACATTAATGGTTAATGATTATATGTAACATCAATAATCAATAAATAACATTGTGTCATGTGACCAGAGTCTAGTTAATTAATGCAATGGCAATTGGATAATTACATTTAGCAGACTTTATCTGCCTAAACTAAACCTTTTGTTTATCAAATTGTATCTTTTGTGATAATTATCTTTCATTTATTATAAGCGTCTATGACATCATTAAATCAAAGTAGATTTGATTGGTAACCAGAACTTTTCATACATAAATATTAAGACTCTCTGTCCACAATAGAATGTGAACAGGCATATATTTGTAAATGATTTGTATCTACATGTATATAATTAACAATGGAATGGGTTTAAGTGAATACTCCGTTTTTCTAATTTATTATAGTAGTAGAAAAAATTACAGATTTAAAAACATATATAATGGATGACAAAAGATAATACGAACGCCGTATTACTCTTAATCAGCGTTACGACGAGCAGTCTTCTTGGCCAATCTCTTACCAGTACCGAAGATCTTCTTGTCTCTGTTCTTCTTTTGCTTTCTTTGTTGTCTGGAAGCCTTTTCAACCTTTTCAGCTAAACCGTATCTGACTAATCTGTAAGCTGGTTCGAATTTCTTGGCGTCAGCAACAGAGTTGTAGACTAAACCGAAACCAGTGGATTTGGAACCACCGAATTGGGTTCTGAAACCGAAGACAGAAACAGCGTCCTTTTCAGCCTTGTAGATTTCAGCCAATTTTTCACGCAATTCATCCTTAGAGACGTTAGCTCTGTTTGGGTGCAAGACGTCAATGACGAATTGTTTTCTGGACAACAATGGGTTGGTAATGACCTTTCTAGTACGGATGGTGATAGCGTCAGACTATAATAATGATAATGATAAAATTCATTAGAAATTAAATGTTAGTAAACTTTTCATTAAAAAATCTTAAAGCTTGATATAGGGATATTCCCAGGTTAAACGTATTGATTAGACTACTCATTAGACTACATTAGTTTTCAGTAGTTTACTTTTATAATTATATTCAACATCTCATTAGTGATGATTATGAATATATGAATGTGGTCAATAGCATGTTTAACGCTGTTTCATTTTACGATTACAGAGATCAAATTAGCTTTGAAGTTAAAACATAATTATAACCATTCATTCATATATATACATATTTGCATCAGTATCTTATGTTTTGGTATAAGTTGGCTCCACATTTCCAAAAAAACAACTATCCTTATTATTATTATCCATATGCACTTAAGATGGTGTCTTTTTTATAAATCACATTATGAATTATACTGTTCCACATCCCGTTCAATAATACGTATACTACTCATTTAAATCCATCTTGATATTCTCTATTATATTTATTTATTTTATCTAACTGCTGCTTGGAATTTAATCTCTATCTCTTGCTTCGATATATCTGTATTTATTAATGTATAACATACCATTTCTGTTTATCCTTCTGTGGTTGATTTTAGCTAAATGTTACTAAATGTTAAGTATTTGGCCAATTATCTCTAATATACGTTTAAAATCCAAGAAATTTAGCAATTCTGAATAGCTTATTTTCCAGTAACTAATTAGATGATACTGTTCACTAACCCTACAACAAGACAAAAATCGATGATGGTGATAGATGGATGGATGATAATATTGGATAGATAGAGAGATTGGTAAAGAAACCTACTATTCTTGCAATGAACTAACTGATTCTCCTCTCTCTCTCTCTCACGATTTCAATATTACATTGCTTCAATTACAATTTTTCACCTGTCTAAACCAGAAATTAGCCAGCTGATGCTGATGTTAGCGTGCTTGGAAAGATTACGATACAATGCTTCAAAGGAAATTCCCATCAACTCTGTGGGAAAACTCCAGAGAGAACAATATTCAATTCTCCTTCTAAAGACAATTCTCACCAACAGAACACTCTTCCTAAGGTAAAAATTACTGGAAGGACAGATTGCTCTTCCTAGAAGGAACTCTCCAGAAGGGAAAAAGTTTCAAAAATTTCATTGGGCTTCTGTTGTTTCTCTTTTCCGTTGTTGTAGAGTTTGTGCGTCTCCAAATTTTTTTCAGCTTTTTGTAATTTTACGCTTTTTTGTGAATTTTGGAATAAAAAAAATGCTAAAGTCCGTTAATAGACACAAAATTGGAAAAATTGTTCAGTTTTTTGTTTTTGTTGTGTTGGAATGGGAACAGTCTCTTAGATGTATGGGTGTTTGGATATGTTATTTTATTTTGCAGTCACATCTAGATTCTTTTGACGGATTTGTGACAGTAAATGTAAAGGAGAGTTCATTTATGTCATTAATTTATGTATGTACTTTGTATAATCTGTTATATAATGTCTTAAATATTGATGTTTGCCTATTATCAGGAGACTCCAGGTTTAGGATCATGCCAGATACCTTCTGGCCATTTTAATTTAGCAGGATTAGAGTAGTCTCCATGATATTCTTGTGGAATCTTAGTGGACGCTCTGGCAATTCTTAGAAATAGGTCAGTTGTACCGTTATGGAAGTCCATTGAATCTTGTAACATTTGAGAGATTTCTTCTCCTGCAAATATTGTATCTAAGTCAACAGTAGTATTTGTTCCCACATATACTTCGATATCATTTAATAATAAAGAGTAACCGTCGATAGCTACGGCGAACTCTGATTCATACTCTTCATAGGTAGTATTCCAGGATAACATATGAGAGGTACTATTTTCAAAAATAAATGTTGGTGGAATTAAGGAAGCACCGGCCTCATTTCTCAATAATTGAGTATCAGTTTCTTCGATGCTTGCAAAATCCCATCTTGATATTCCTGAAATTACTAGCCCAATTAGTACACCTTGAAACAAGTATGCAGAAGAGCCTCTGGTGGCACATCCAGGCAGTAGTAGAAGACCAATGATATAGTGATGTAATCTAAGGCTTAAGCCTGGGATAAGCGCTAGAAAAACTACACCCCCAATCATGGCAATGTATATTCTGAAATATTTTCTAAATCTTCCTGATTTCCATAACGAATAAACTTGTATGATAGTACTAACTAGAATCAGGCATCCCAGCCCTGTCAGAGCAGTATATGCACCAGCTTGCTCTTTGATACTCTTCCAATATAATCTATCAATTGGCAATCTATCAAAAGTGATATTGTTCAAAGCACCAACCCAAAATGTTGGATACCATAAAATAATCTTAGCCACTGGGGATCCATCTTCTAATGTACGTTTTACTGCAAATTTCCAAACTACATATAACACGAAACATAATGGCAGTAGTCTTTGAAAGCCAATACTAATCAATTCGTATGCAGTTGTGTTATCATGTGGGTCTATCAACAGCGGAGGGTCCATTGAGAGGATGATGGTCCAATGGCTGATTATTGTAACTATCCAATATCCAACTAAACCCTTGGAAAAATAAAATGATATCCCTCCAAATAAAATATTGATACCTGCTATCAAAAACCGAGGATCATAACAACCCGTAGCAACTCCATGTTTGAAATCAGCAAACGTATAGGAACTTGGGAAAAAACTATCAAATGAAATCGAAAAGCCAGTACCATGCTGGCCATTTCTCGAAGGAAAAGAGAGTTGAGAGCCTGACATCTTAACCTTAGCGCAACCGCCCACAAATGGTGAAATGACGCCTGCATGTACACCTGCATTACATGGGAAAGAGTCTGCTCTATAGGGATAAGATAATGTACCTGAATCATCTTTATTATCTGATTTACCTCCACCTATTCTATACCCTTGATATTTTATTCTGTCACCTCCAACAACTGTAGTCGAATATAATGTGCCGCCTTGATCACACAATGCTGGACAACGGATAAAGAATTCCTTGTCTTCAAAGGGACTACAGTTAGCACCATTTAGTCCACAAGCATTATTCTTTCCCCGCCAGTTCCTCATATATGAATTACAAGCTAGATGTACAATTGGTATCTTTTGTTCACCGGTATTTTGATAAAAGTAAGGTCCAATAAACAAATAGGGATGCAAAATAGAATAGAGTATAGTTAGCCATATGGAACAAAATAATGTAAGGAAAATATAATCCCTTGTGTTGCTTGGAAATTCTTTGCCAAAAGACTTAGAAGGGAATTCTTCAATAGCCTTTAACCAGGGCCATCTCATTGGGAATGATGGTGGTTCATCTTTTGGTTCAATTGGACCATTCCAAACCCTATGAAAAAATCTCTTTATAGAATTCCCCTCTTTTAACATTTCCCATTCTTCCCTATGATCCTCCCCATCAACTATCGTCACTCCTGCTGATGTCAATTCAGAAAGGGGAATTGATGAGCTAAATTCATTTTCAGTATAGGTAGCATCAAAACTCTTTTGATCTGTATCTGATTTCGAATTATTCATTGCACTCTCCTATATAGGTAACTTGCCATTAAATTTGCAAACTAGAATATGCTAGCTTTGGCATTAGGTTTGTATATCTTGTATATATATAAAGCTTACTAATCTTCCCTTTTAGTTCATCTTCTTGTTATAGATGATACATTTTTCATAGTAGTACATTCTATCGCAATGTTTCGGGTTATAATCAAGTTACGTGATAATGAAAAACTAAGGCCTTGGCAAAAATCGATGGTGACAGTAATTGAATTATTTGAAACTCAAGATTGATTAAAAATGAATTAGATATTCAAATTATATATTTGTTTGATGGTAGAATACTAATTATTTATTTATGTTTTATGTAAGACCATTATAAAAACCCTTTTAAATATTTTGTGAAAAAACTATGCATAGATATTAAGTAAGAAAAAAGAATAATTTCATTTAGTGAGATGTATCAAATATTAACCAGAGCACATTTCACAGGCTTCTGGGTTGTCGATTGCGCATGCTATGACTTTTGAGTTGTAAATGTCAAATTCGGTTGACTCTTCAATTGTAGTTTCATTAGAAGTTACCTCATGTGGGATGCTAATAGATCTAGATTCGACTGGGGTGGCAGGAATACTGTCTTCTATCTTTAATGAGTTGATGTCTTCAGAAATAGCAGTATCAGTTGATAAAGCTGGAGAAGGATCTCTTTCTGGTTCGGCTGCTTCAATGACATCGGATGGTTCGAAGCTTCCATCTTCTGATATATTTAATTTACGTGGAACATAATGAGGGCGGTTCAAGTTGGCGATATCTGCAACTGATTCACCTGCCTTTTCTGCAACCTTCTTATCGATGGTGAATTGAATAGCTGCGGAAGCAGCTTGAGTTCTCAAGTAGTACATACCAGTCTTCAAACCCTTCTTCCAACCGTAAAAGTGCATACTTGTCAATTTACCCATAGTAGGAGCACGAATATGAATGTTCATAGAATGGGACTGATCAATGAAAGCAGAACGGTCTGCTGACATATCAATAATAGTTTTCTGTGAAATTTCCCAAACAGTTTTGTATAAATCTTTTAGTTCTTGTGGAACATTTGGTAAGTTTTGAATAGAACCATTGTCAGTAATCAAATGTTGTTTCATAGATTCATTCCAAATACCCAAGTCGACTAAATCACGTAATAAGTATGGGTTGACAATTTGGAACTCGCCAGACAACACACGACGTTGGTACATATTGGAAGTAAATGGTTCGAAACATTCGTTGTAGCCTAAAATTTGAGAAGTAGAAGCAGTTGGCATTGGAGCCATCACTAAAGAATTTCTGATACCATGAGCAATGATGTTAGATTTCAATGTGTCCCAGTCCCACAAATCAGTTGGTTTCCTATTCCACATGTCAAATTGTAGAATACCTTCAGATGCTGGGGAACCCTTAAAAGTTTGGTATGCGCCTTCTTCTTGAGCTAATTCACAAGAGGCTTCCAAAGCACCGTGATATAGAGTTTCGAAAATATGGATGTTTAATTCTTTAGCTTCCTTAGATTCAAATGGAATACGCAACAACATGAAAGCGTCAGCCAAACCTTGGACACCTAAAGCAATTGGTCTGTGTCTGAAGTTAGAATTCTTTGCCTCTTGAACAGGGTAGTAGTTACGGTCAATGACTCTGTTCAAGTTACGTGTGACAACCTTAGCAATGTCATGCAATTTTTTGAAGTTGTAAAATGATTGCTTTTCATCCTTAGATTTTTCGATAAATGCTGGTAAAGCAATTGAAGCCAAATTACAAACAGCGGTTTCATCTGGTGCTGAATATTCGACGATCTCACAACATAAGTTAGATGATTTGATAGTACCCAAGTTTCTTTGATTAGATTTCAAGTTACAAGCATCTTTATATAACATGAATGGGGTACCGGTTTCAGTTTGAGCTTCTAAGATGGAATACCATAATTTTTGAGCCTTGATAGTTTTCTTACCACGTCCTTCTTCAACATAACGGTTGTAAAGAGCCTCGAATTCTTCGCCGTAAACTTCGTCTAAACCCGGAGCTTCACTTGGGGAGAACAAAGTCCAGTCAGCATTTTCTTCAACACGTTTCATGAATAAATCTGGGATCCATAAAGCTGGGAAAAGATCTCTTGCACGAATTTCTTCTTTACCATGATTTTTTCTAATATCGATGAAATCGAAGATATCAGCATGCCATGGTTCCAAATATAATGCCATGGCACCTGGTCTTTTGTTACCACCTTGATCGACATAACGGGCGGTATTATTGAAGACACGAATCATTGGGATTAAACCATTAGAAGTACCATTAGTACCAGCAATGTAAGAACCGGTAGCACGGATATTGTGAATGTGTAAACCAATACCACCAGCAGTTTTAGAAATCATAGCACATTCTTTCAAAGTATCATAAATACCTTCAATAGAATCATCTTTCATTGCAACTAAGAAACATGAAGACATTTGAGGACGTGGAGTACCAGCATTGAATAAGGTAGGTGAGGCATGAGTAAAATATCTTTGTGACATTAAGTTGTAAGATTCAATAGCAGCTTTGATATCATTACCATGAATACCAATAGCGACTCTCATGACCATGTGTTGAGGACGTTCGGCTACTTTACCTTTCATTCTTAACAAATAAGAACGTTCCAAAGTTTTGAAACCAAAATAGTTGTAGTTGAAATCTCTATCATATACTATTGCAGAATTCAATTCATCCTTATTAGCCATAACAGTATCATAAACATCCTTTGATATTAGTGGAGCAGGTTTATTGTTTTCAGGGTTAACATAATGATGTAATTCATCTATAACTTTCGAAAAAACCTTGGTGGTTTGCTTGTGTAAATTCGAAACAGCTAGTCTAGCTGCCAAAACCGCATAATCTGGATGGACAGTAGTCATATAAGCAGCAGTTTCAGCAGCTAAATTATCCAATTCATAAGTGGTAACACCTTCATAGACACCAGTGATAATACGTTGAGTGACTTTAACAGGATCTATATGGTTTGGATCTAGCCCATAACAAAGACGAGAAATACGAGCAGTAATTTTATCGAACCTTACAGGTTCTTCACGACCATCTCTCTTGATAACATACATTATTAATTAGAATTAATAAAGTGACGAAAAAAAAAATCTTTAAAGATGTAAGCAATAAAAAAAACTTAAAAATTCTTCTTATTCCCTTGTTTCACCCAAAAAGACTGTTCTAGTTAGGTTGCACAACTTCTTCCAATACACAAAATAAGTTATAAAACAAGATTTAAATCGTCAGAACTCAGTTAACATTTCAACTCTCTTCTTATATACCATTCATTCCATCCATTAATGAGGATTTATTTGATGCAACACGTAAAAAAATAAAATAAAATAACACGAAAACACGAAACCATTAAACGAATTAATTCATGGTGAAACGCGTAAACATAAACAAACATAAAACAACAACAGTTCGATTCAACGATCGATCTTTACTGAGAGGATATTCTCTTCGGTGAGTATGGTTCCAGGGTGGTTGTAATTAGCATTCATAACCTTCCTTTCCTGCAGTGAGTGTTCCTTTCAAGATAAGATCATTAGTTGCATAAAGATTGATGAGGTTAGTTCAACACTAGATACCTAGCACCTCAATTGGGATAGCCTAGTGAAGCATTCAATCATGAAGAGGAAATGATATTAGTTATTTGTAAGAAGGAGAACACCGTGATGATGTGATTGGAATTTGTAATCATAACTTGAGAGAGGGTTTGTTCTGTTTTTTGAGTTACCAATTAATTACTAATTAAGTAAATTGCATTAGGATAAATATAAACAAAGTTTACAGGGTAATGTTTACTATTTACAAATTACATGATCTATACGATCCATTATGTTGTATCTGCATTCCAGTTTGACAATCGTGATATCTCATTATCTCACTATTATTGTATGATTAAGTTGTATTCTGTCTCTCTCCTCTCCCTCTTATTTAAAGCTCATCGATGCTTTTTTCAGTAGTGAAAAAAGTGAAAAAAGTGAAAAATTAACAGTTGATATAATACAAAATAATATAATAGAGTTTGAATTTGGGTCTTAATGGATAGAGATTGGTTGTTGAAAGTGGTGGTTCCGTTGAGAGATTCGAGTCTTACATCTTTAGAAAGAGCAAGATGGAAGATACCTCTAAGTTAAACACTTCAAAATTGGGTACAAAACAGTATTGGGATGATTTTTATTCTTTAGAGAGAGAAAATTTCAAAGAGAACCCAGAGGATGTTGGTGAATGTTGGTTTAATGATAGTGATGCAGAGATGCGAATGGTTGATTTCTTAAACGATAATATTGGATCTTATAACATTAAATCAGATTCTTCTATTATTGATTTAGGCACTGGTAATGGGCATTTATTATTTGAACTATTCGAAAATGATTTTGATGGATCAATGCTAGGTGTCGATTATTCTGAACAAAGTGTTAACTTTGCAACTGAAATTGCAAAAAATAAAGGATATAATGATAGTATTAAATTTGAACAAGCGGATATTTTTCAAAACAATTGGAATCCTGGTAAATTTGACATCGTCTTGGATAAAGGTACTTTAGATGCAATTGCCTTAAGTGGTATTAAATTTGATGACGGCAAGACTATTGTCGATATATATTCTAAAGTTATTGAAAAATTGTTAGATAAAGACGGGGTTTTCTTGATTACTTCTTGCAATTTTACAGAAGATGAATTGACAAAAATAATTCAAGGTGATTCATTGAAAAAATGGGATATTGTTAAATATCCAGTTTTTGAATTTGGTGGTGTGAAAGGTACAACTGTTTGTACAGTTGCATTTGTTAAACAATAATTAATTAAATAATGTATCATAGAAATAACTTAATAGATTAAAAATAATTAGACTTACATTAATGGACGGGTTAATATTTATATATATGTATGTATTTATTTAGTATTTATACATATCCTTAATTTCCTTTTTTTCTCTTTTGCTTTTACATAAAAATGATGATAATTCCTCGATATGAATTGGATTATATCACCAGAAGGTGTTTGAATTCATTTTATACTGTTCTTCTGTCTGATAAATAATGCACAACTGGATTAACACCTGCTTCTTGTGTCAATTTTTCAAACCAAGAAAGAAGAATACCACCTTGTTTTTGGCCTTCTGGAACAGACATACCTTTGTAAAGATACTTGATCAACACATCATGCTGCTTAGGAGACAATTGCTTTATAATATTGCTAATATCAGCTTGTCTAGTTTGACCTAAAGCCTCTAGAACCGCTTGCAAATATTGAGCTTTTGTACTATCATCAGCACCATATGGTGGATCAGAGGTGGCCAATTGAATAGCAGAAATCATATCACCACTGGTAGACATGGAACGTATTTGCTGAATCTTTGGTTGCAACTCTTGTAGTGTAACTTGAGCTTGATTTGGTGGTATCAAATCAGCAGCAGTTAATCTACCACTTTCTGGATCAAAAGCATCAATATCAATTCTTCTCCAATCTTCCATCTTATTTAAAACTAGCTCTGGTCGTCAATGGCCTTCTGAACAGTCCCCAAACCAATAATTATGAAGTTCTTTAACAATGGTTAAGTCCCTTTTCATAGGGGCAGTTTCTTAAACTTTAACAAATTTCAAACTTTAAAAGGAGCCTTCCTTCATTAGATCCGGGTAACATTTTTTTCTTTCCCAGACTCATCAAATATAAGAGCATGTCAGAGTAACAAGATCAGTTCTTAGCAATACTGGTTTAATATATTCGATGAGGTAGCATTTATATAATCTGTTAATTGATCATATATAATTGTTCAGGATAGTGGTCAATCCACTTTTTCCTAATTTTAGCTTGTATGGTTCATCTAATTTTTGTTCTATTAAATGATAGAAGTATATATATATATATATGCAAATTTTATGTACGAGAAGGTAACTATCGATACCAGTGATTGATAGAATATGAAAATTAACAAGTGGCTAGTGTAATACTAAGTATTATCTTTTTTTTTTGACTTTTTTTGCCTTTTTCTCTTGTTATATTATATTATATCATATGTTTGGGGTGACAGTATTATACTCATTGTGTGTGGAGTCCAAATAACCAGATTGGTAATTACTGATGAAATTTTTTACAAGTTTTGAAATAGTCTCTAAATCTTTAATACCATACCAAAACAATATTTTATCATTCATTAAATATGATCCATCGGATTTGTTAAAATGCCAAGGGATATTTGGATCATCCTCTTGAACATACCATTGTAACGATGAGAAGTCGTTTCTAATATTATTGAAAATATTGTCAGATACATTATTTAACCAATGTGAATCAGAACAAATAAACTTGTCTAACATTGGTACATCTCCATTTTCTTTGACAACTGCCAGTGCTTCTAATGGTTCATCCGAATATGAAGTAAATTTACTGCTCTCTAAAGATTTCAAATAAGATGCAGCACTTTGTCTACCAGAAAATATTTCATCAGATTTTTGCAGTAGATGTCTTACACCATCTATAGATGGGAATTCGTTCAAGGAATTTCTCCTGATAATTTTATACCCTCTTCTAATCATTGTACCAGCACCGGAATCGGTAAACAATTCCTTTTGCAGGTCTTGGACATTGATAATTGCGACAGATGATGTTCTTGGCAAAAATTCCAATAAATTTTTAATCTGTTCAATCTTCAGTTTAGTACCATATTTAAACCAGTCTTTCTTTAATAATTCTTCATAATCTTGATCAAGGTTTATCATAGATATCTTTTCCTTTGTGTCGCCATTGATAATACCACCCTTTTCGTTTAAATAAACGATCTTCAATGGTTCAAATACTCTTGCCAATTCCCCAGCTGCTACATCAGCGTTAACATTCAATATTTGACCAGCTTTGGTCTCCGCTAAAGAAGTTAGAATCGGTAATGCACCAGCTTCAATAGAGGCTTCAATTGGTCTTCTGGTAATATCTGTGATATGGCCCACTAACTTATACTTTTCATAATCTAAGTAATCTGCTGTAAAAACTCCAGATGTGATAGGTCTTGCACGAATACCAAGCTGTTCTAAGGCATTAACCAATTTCAAATTTTGTTCAAGAAAACAATTTCTAACAATTGACATAGTACGTTCGTCAGTAACCCTAATTCCATCGATATAATCTGGGACAATTCCATCTTTGCCTAAGCGTTCGTTAACTTGGGGACCAGAACCATGGATTACGATTGGATATAAACCTAAGTGATATAAAAATGCCAAACTTGATGCTAATTCTTTTAAATTATCGCCTATAATTGCACCACCAACTTTAATCACAGCAAATTGTTGTTGAGAAACAGAAGTGAAATATTGTAGGTATTGATTGATCTCCCTTTTGGAGCTAATATTGTTCAATAACTGAATTACAGTAGACCTTGTAGCAGATATCTCACCAGTCTTGGTTGTGTATGTAGCTGTGCTCTTTGTATTTGGCAATAATGTATAGTTAATTGGGCACAATTGGTTAGATAACACGTATCTGCAACCTCTAAGAAGCTTTTTAGCTCCAAAAGAAGTATAAATCCTATTCATCAACTATTCAAAATGAAATCAAGTTCAAAAATTTATTGACAATCCTTTTAGTCTCCTATTGTTTGGTTTTAAAAATAAAAACAAAACTTTCAGGACAATTATATATCTCAGTAACTTGAGAATCAGATTCTACCTTCTCCGATCTCCTTAGAAACATTTTCTTAATAATAATACTTGTTTTAAAACTGTTTCTCTGTTCCTCATCTCATCGATTTTTTTAATAATTTTTCAAAATATGAATTGGCGGTGTGATTGATATCTTGAAAATTTAAAGTGTCAGACATACTAAATAACAAGATTATTAATGAAATGATGATATTAAATTAAATATTATATTATATTTGTATATGAAATGATAATGTTATGACGAGTTTATAAAGAGGGAACTAATCTGATATTAGGTTACTAGTTTGTTTGTTTTTTTTCTAACTGTTGTGATCGTGGATGGAAAGAAATAAAGGGAAATTTTTTTTTTATTAAAAATGAATAAATTATTCTTGCTGAAATAATGGAGATTTAAATTAGTTTCCTGCAGTAGTGACCCTTCTACCATTTATCAATTGGTTTAAAAAGTCAGTTGAATTTGAGGCTGGGTTAGCTTCACTTGCCTGTTGTTGAGGAGGTTGTTGCATTGGCATATGTTGTTGAGGTGCAAACATACCTGGTGGAGGTGGAGGTGTATTAACATTTAATTGTGTTTGACCTAATTGTTGAGGATGGTGCTGTTGTTGTTGGTGATGATGTTGTTGTTGTTGTTGTTGCTGCTGCTGTTGCTGTTGTTGTTGTTGCTGTTGCTGTTGCTGTTGCTGTTGCTGCTGCTGTTGTTGTTGTTGCTGTTGTTGTTGCTGTTGTTGTTGCTGTTGTTGTTGTTGTTGCTGTTGCTGTTGTAACTGTTGTAATTGTTGATATTGTAAGATTGGAGTTCCAACAGAAACATTTGGTTGTACTATTGGGATGTTAGCATTTTGGAAAAAATTCAAAACAGAGTTATTATTATCTACAGGCTTGATAGTTAAAATATCGATTAACTTTTTAGCTAAAATATTCTCACTTTTATCAGACACTTCAATATTGTCCCAAGAAAATAATGATGGGTATGCATTGTACTTTTCATCTGAAATAATATTAGATCTTAACTTGATATTATGGTTCTTGTAATTAGATAAAAATTGTAACTTTTCGTCTAAAAACTTGACAGCCGTTCCTAAAGAATCATATGGATCGACATATACTTTTTCTGTTGAATTCTTTTTCTTACTGCCACCGCTGCTTGGTTGCATATTAATAGACTCATTAGTATTAGTTTGACTTAAGGCATCACTTAATGTTGGTAAGTTAGCAGAACTTGATGGTTTGGACAAATTCAAGGTAATAGGAGTAGATGACTGGGTAATGCCCCATGGATTTGAACCTGATCTTGCAATAGCAGGGGTAAGAATTGGAGTATTGGCAGTTGATGGTGTATCATGGTGTAGTTGAGCCTTAATTGGTGCTGGTGAAGGCGTGGCTGAAGTAGAGATAGACCCAGAGTTCAAGTTGTTTGTAGAAGAGGTAGAAGTCAATGGGGCATTCTTGAAATACACATTGGTATTTGAAGTTGAAACGCTTGAATTCAAAGCAGACATTTGCTTTTCCCTCTTATTGAAAGAATCAGCTTCTTCTCCAGGTTCATGTAAAAACATACAATTTGGATTTTGACATGCAGAACCCCTTAAATAAGAGGAACAGTATTTAGTTGTACCATAAGCTGCTTTTATTAAACGTCCATCCATATAGGTACCATCAACTTGGGCAATACATCTTGCAGCATCCTCTTTTTTGGAGAAGGTTATATAGACACCATAGCCAGCAGAATGATGATGATTATAGTGTTCATTTGAAGAATTTGAATGTGGAGTCTTTTTGTTTACTACAATTTTATTAATTTTACCATATTGGCCGAAATATTTATCAGATTTTAATAGAGCTGCTACTTCTTCATATGAAACTGGTGGATTAATACCAACAACATAAACTAAATTTTTTTGTATAACTCTCATACCTGCTAAATGTTTTCTATTAGCATTTTCACTTTCTTTACGTTCTTTTTCTCTCTGTTTCTTCTCCCATTCTTTTCTTGCCAATTTTTCCCTTTCTAATTTTAATTCATCTGATGATAAAATTACATACTCGACACTTTCATCGTCATATTTACGACGACAAGCAGGACATCTACCATTTAATTCCTCATTCTGTCTAATATTATTATAACAGAATTGACAAATTTGATAGCCACATGGACATGGTTTAAATTTTTTGTCTGATATATCTAGTGGCTCTAAACATAGGGGACAATAGTCTTCTTCGCTATCTGATAAAAAGGTCATATCGTAATTACTTAATGCCTTTTGGATGGCCACCATATTTTCTTGTAAATGAGGGTTTGCAGTCATTTTGTTGTTTTTAAAAAGAAAATGATAATAGTTGTGATGATAAAAGTTAAGTTTAACCGAAATCTATTGATGTCAATGTGTTATAATTGAAGATATATTAAAGAGTAAAATAGAAAAGAAGTATTTAAAAAATCTATTTTCCTATTGTTTCCCTTTCGTCTTGATAAAGTAAAAATCAACCTAGAAGAAAAGTTGCTGTTATTGTTGTTGTTGTTTTTTGTTGAAATATCTCAAATATATACAGTCTGATCGCTTCTAAAGGATAAGTTAACCGTTTGAAAAGGATGCTCTTCAAAAAACCTTCTTGGTAAGACGGTATTAGTTATCTGATAACTTTACTTCAAATTCTATTATTGATAGCTAAATGTTACATTTTCAAAAAACGATGAAAGGTTTTCAGGTTTCCAAGAAGAAAAAAATATTATTTTGGTCACGTGTTTATCATTTATTACGTGTATATGTGTTTATTAAGAGAGGATAGTGATTCGAAAGATGACGGCAATAGCAAAGGGTATATCTGGCACCAACAGCAGAAAGTATAAGGGCCAGTTGAGCACTGATAAGTAACATTTATTCAGTCATGTATATATATGTGTGTGTATACGGGTGTATACGGGTGTATATTGAATATTGTGAATTCACATTGGTTTCTTTGCATTCTAACTATATATATGGCCATGCTACAGGATTATAAGAATTTGAATTAACGATATATTAGACACATTTTCGTTTTATTGTTTATTTACCCTAAGGTTGGATTAAATGAGTAGAGTACGTAGCTTAGTAAAGGCATTTATTTCCTCCCACTTTTAACCAATTCATAATATTAAATGTTTACTTTGAACAAGTTGAGATCCAACAGGTCCCTTAAACAGGCGGACTAAAAACAATTAAGTTAAAAAATTCTGACAAAACATTAAAATTCATTACAGTCATAAAACATAAATATATATCGTTAAATATATATATAAAAATTACATAGACATAAGCAAGAGACTGTGCAAAATCATTAAAAGCATACATTTTTAGATACAAAAAAGGTTGCAAATAAAAAAAATGATTTTAATGATTAAATCACAGATTCTTCAGTCAATGGAACGGTCTTGTAGTCTAGGTCGACCATAGCATCATCATGTTTACAGGTAACACTGATGGAAATTCTAAATTTTCTATCATGGAATTCACCAGTGTCACCATAGTTCCATACAATTTTTTCAAAGTCTTCATCCTTCGACTTGTCCTTGAACTTCAAGTCAGGCAACTGCAAGGCTTCCTTGATTTCCTTCAACAAGTGCTTTTCGACGTGTTGGTGCAAGTGTCTGACGTACTTCTTGGAATGAGAGTTTGCGGTGTCCTTGATCTTTTCAGGGTCATCGTGGGCCTCATGCAGAACAAATGGCGGGTAGTACTTCAATTGGCAATGAACATTATCGAAATCATCGTCATCTTCGGTTTCATGTTTTAGGAAGTCTTCAAATTGAGCCAAGTCTTCAAAGACCTTTAGTGTTTCACCTGATTTGGTTGTGATGGTGGCTACCTTTGGCTTCTTATCCTTCTTTGTCATTTTTTAAATTAGGTGTTGTAGTGCTTTTTTTTTAAAACTTGATGGGTGGTTAGCGTATGCTATAGAATAGTATAATCCGACGTTATTAATAAAACTTAGTCTGTAGAGTTGACCAGTCCTTGTCAATCAATGTAGATTAGTGGTGTATTTTATGAACAGTATAAGAATAAATATAGAAAGTATAAGATAGAATAAAAGAAGATAGTGTGAACAAGAGTTTCAAATAAAACACAAAATATAACCACTATTTATACCTTTTTGCTTTTAAAAAAAACAAACAAACATACAAACAAAACAAAACAGAATAGAATAGAATACACTTATAATAAAACTATACAACCAAGTCAAACGTGTATACCTTTATTTCTCCCTTGTCGGATTGGTATTCGGAGAGTGGAACTAGCCAACCAGACCCCCCCCAAAATAATAAAATCAATACGTCGTCTAATAGGTATTGCTGGTTGTTGCAAGGTAGTTAAGTTAAAGTTCAACAGAAACGAAACGAAACGAAACAAAACAAAACTGGATTCAATAAAATAAGAATCAAGAATCAGGTTTTGGTCGTATAAACTTAAAACCAAAATGAGTTTTGAAATAAGCAAATATAATTCATCAACATAAGTTATTAGGAAGAAAGTAATAACAGAATAGGCCTTTTCTGAACCAGTTAAGAGTCTAAGATAGAATGAAATGACACTGTTGCTTTCTTTTAACTCAACTGTTCCTCCATCCCTTGCCCTTGCCCTCGTCCTGCCTTCCCCCTAAAAGCCAAACATTACACAACAGCTAGACACAAATTATGAGCAACCAGTTTGTAATATAGTCACCAGACAAGGTTCCAGTATGTGGAGATAGATACTAAGAGAAGTACATCAAATGCGTTCGGTTCGGTTCGGTTTGATGTCTGCTGCCAATACATTAATTCATATTCATACTCATATCCATATCCAGATAGTGTGTGTAGTTTTAAGCAACAAGACGGGTGGGAAACAAGAAGATGCTGTGAAACACGGTCACCCCACACTTAAATATGCAAGGACTCCCACCAACCCAGCAGAGAGGCAGCAACAAGCAAGGTATTCTGTTCTGTTAACTAAAAAAGTAAAAAGAGGATGCCCTTTGTGAGTTAAAGCCTGTTTCTTGGTCGTTCGTTTATTTTGTTTTGTTTTGGCTGTGTTGTCCTTGTAACGAACGGGCTGTCTGTCTGTCTCTTCGAACCGAACCAAACACAAACGCAGTGCGGTGCGGTGCAGTGGGCTGCTCTCTTCCGTGGTCAGCCTGGCAAATAGAACTGGAAGGTGGAACTGACCCCAGGTTTTGCAGCCATTGGAAGGAGAATATGTTTTGTGATTGGTACACTGGGAGAGATAGAGAAGTTGTATGATCTGGGGACCAGGGGGGGGGGGGGAGAGAGAGAGTATGCTATAAGAAACAGCTATGATTGGTTCAATTTAAAGGTCACCAGATTCTGTAATGCATCTGAAACGTGAATATTGTATTATGTACGTGACTC
>NW_001834589.1:0-39414 GCF_000150035.1 Vanderwaltozyma polyspora DSM 70294
TTCAATATTTCTGCACGGGGTTTGCGTGGTGTCATAGAATTTCAAACGGTGTCACGGGTGTTAACGTTAAGCCGCTTAGCTTGGACTTCACCTTGTTGTTTGTGGCTTAAAAAAATAAGGCTCCTTCTTGGGATTGTTAAAAAAATTTTCTTCCGCTATGGTTCAATGAAACGTCAACGTTGGGGGGCGGGCGTAAAATTATTGCCTTTTTCAGGAGATGGAGTTTCTTGGGGTCTTGTTTTTGAGAGCCAAATAAATAAGATGGTTTATAAAATTACCCAAAAGATTTGGGGGGTTAAATTCTTTCTCTAATTCACTTTCCGTTTTGGAAGGTTTTTCTAAAACCCCTCTGGTTTAAAAGGAAAAATTAGGGGATCCCTCCTTTTTTTTAGTTTATTTAAGAGTTCAAGCAGATTTTTTTGATTCAAAAGGCCATCATTTACTTTTCTTAGGGCTGTATGGCCATTAAAGTTTCTTTTTAGAATTTCCTTGGTGTTTACAATGTAGGAATAGTAAGTATCCTGTGGGAATTTTCTGAATCCATTCTAATTTCTTCAGGACTTTCAATTGTTTCTGAGTTATCCAGTGGAATTTGATGAGTTTGTATTGTTGTAGTATCATTAGAGCAATCATCTTCAAATTCATCATCATCATCATCATCATCTTTAGAAAAGTCATCAATTTCAGTGTCACCTTCAGACTCATATTGTTTACCAAATATATTTTCAGTTCCAATATTTTGAAAGTGAGTAGTAACACTATTGTTAGTAAAACTTAAATTACGATTGGAATTAGAATTATTGTTCAATGCTTTTATATCATTGACGTTTTCATCAAAATTTATTTTGCAAAATCTCTTGGATGACTGTAAAGACTCATCCGAATCTATTGTATCAATCCTCAAGTCCCTTTTTTTACCTCTATTGTTTATAAATTCTTCATTCTGGATTTTTTTTGATTGCAATGGATCATCAGAGTCTAAGGAAGTTATAGATAAAATTGTAATATTCCCAAACTTGAGCATTTCATCGTAACTTAAATTTTGAAAAGGTGGTAATTCTCTTGCAGGAGAAGTTTCATCAAAATTATTATCGTAGTCATCTGTTGCTGTGGGCGATAAGCATCTTCTCAAAGAATCCTCTAATAAGGTTGCCAAATCTCTTGTCTTTTTCAAATCTACCAAGACATGGTTGGATAAATATGTTCCTTTCTTGCAATCAATTTTCGATAATTCAGTCTTATTCAATTTTTCCAAGATTCTCTCAGTTTTTGATTCAATTAATTCATTTATCTTTTTCACTGAAATACTTTGCTGAGAATTATGGTGATGGAACTTATGGTTTTTCAATTTCAATTTTATATGCTCTTTGATATTATTAAATTTTCTAATTTTTTTTAATTTTAAGTCATTGCACAATTCGTTATTACTCCCACTTGAACCCTCGAAATCTTCTTCTTCTTCCTCATCATCATATTCTTCAACGTTTTGCTGTCCACTATATAGAAGATTTGATTGATTTAAATTTGGAATCAATAATAAATCATCAATATTTTCATCTATAGTGATATTTTCATTATTATTAAATTTATCATCATATTCTTCTCTATAAAAAAAATGATGAAACCAAATTTTCATAGTAGTTCTTTTTAAATGATCATGATGAAGCAAATTCATAGCGACAATGTTTATAACTTCGATGGAACTAATGTTTACAAATACTGTTTATGGGATAACCAAATATATTTCATTCTATATGTTTTTATTAGAATAAAATTTGTTTTTTAAACAAATTTCTCTATTTAGCAATACAAAGAGGATTGTTACTCAAATTAAACCTTTGATAAATGATATTTTCGACCTCTGATTGTAAATACAAAACATTTAAGATTTGTAGTTTCGAATATATGTATGTCAATAAATCCTTACTTGAACACAAATTAAACAAAGGTTGTGATCGTTATTGTTTTAGCAACAGCTTAGAGAAACTGTCACTTGTAGAAAAGGATTTAGTGTCGCTGACACATACTAATTCTAGTTGGAACAAAAATAATTGCTAAAGACATCAAGAAAGTGATAGAAGCTACCATTTCTAAAATGGATTGCTTTTACCCCACTGGCATGTATTGTTGGTATTTTAACATTCGATTCAGTGTATTATTTTCATTGTTCGCCATAACATTGGTTAAAATTTATATTTTATTCATTATTGCTTGACATGCGAGATACATGCGAAGCTATGCATCACCATTGGCAACAGTGTGTTTGTGTGAGTATATGTGTCTGTATTTGCATTTTAATAAATATTTAAAAATAGATATTTGTATGTGATTATCACAAGAAGTTGGTATTTAGTTATATCGTTTTGAGAATTAATTATAATTCTAGTTGGTTAAATTTTTTTTCACTTGTGGTCATATAACCCCTCCCCCTCGAAATGGTTTTATTCAAAACGTATCTCTTGAAAGCAAATTACAGAATCTTTCATGAGAGTCATGATCGTAGGTAAAAGTCTATTGATTTGTCTATGGTAAGAGAAAAGAAAGGTTAGGGGTTAGCAAGAATCAATTGACCATGTGATAGCGTCAGCGATATTGTGGACATAAGACAAAAGAAAAGTGGTAATAGCAGTTTTGCATTAATTTACGAATCTGTTGCAAAGGTAATCTATCAATCACTGAAATAAACGTTTTTGTTTAATTTTATTGTATATTTTTAAATTATTGGAGTACAATCCCTTCTAGGGAAGGATAACCCAAAAACTATCATTTTCTCATAGAGAATATGATACATTATGGTTTAAATCAGGCATTAATTAAATGTAAAATATCTCAGATCGAGATCCCGATCACGCCAACCAAAAACTGGTATAAGCATCGAGAACAATGACAAGGACAAACACCAGAACAACAATAAGAACAAGAGCACTAGGCTAATAAGAAAGATGGTCAGTGCAAGCTGCATTGACCCGGCCCAGTCATTTCTACTCTCTTTCCTTCCCCTCAGTCACGTTATCCATCTATCACTAGAAGCAGCCAAGAAGCTGAGAGATTTTATTTTTAGCGTTACAATCCAAGATCCTCTCTTCCTCTTTGGTCCCCGTTGTCAAGTAGAACGAACGAGCATCCTTTCTCAAGGAAGGGATCACTAGGATGATGTTTTCGTTAAGGCATTATACCCTTCATTATATATTTATATATGTATGTATATATATATACAAAAGTGAAATATAATATAACATGATGTGCTGAGAGCATAGTATGGTAAAATTGTGATGCATCTCTCAGTTTATATCCGCACCAATCAAACGAAGGTACCATTGGCAATTGAGATATAAAGTCCTCTTTTCTTTTCGATATTTCCTAATTTGTTGTGACCGTTTTATGCATTGGGAATTCTGTTACTTGGCCTTGTACGTCAGTCTGTCTGTGAAATCTAAAAGTAATCCAAATTTGGAAAATATGCATTTTTGTAGTATTGGACGTTTGTATATACTAATATCCGAATTAGGAAGTATGTTTCTATTCTTATATGTTTTGGTACGGACGTTTCTCTTGTAGAAGCGGTTTTAAATATAACCGAAAATCTTTTTTCTTTTTTTCTAATTGTTTTTGTTGTGTCCGAAAACAGAGGCGGCTCTACCCTTTTCGGAAACGTCGCTGGATTCCTTTTCGGAGACTTAGTATTCCAAAATTAGTAATCAGTACCGTTATTTGGATACTTTGTAAATAATTACATCAACTGCTACTGTTGTCCTTGCTGTTATTACTGATTATTGGACTTCTGTTGCATTACGTTACGTTACGTATTTTGGAAACCGAAGAAGAATATGTAAATTTGTATAAATCAAAACTAAAACTAAAACTAAAAGTATAGCCAAAAGCACAAACAAAAATAATTAATATCAAAAGGGTATGGTTGGTTGGTTATTGAATAATTTCAAATTCTATTCGTGAATTCAAATATAGTAGAAGGTTTAAAAATAAATTTCAAATAAAAATAAGACAATTTGCCCTACGATATATGACTAATGCAATACAAATCGAATAAATACGACTAACGAATTGATTTCAACCAATTTTTTCCAATTCTTATTGTTACTTTCTGTTATTGGCTACCCTCATTTTTGCTTTTTTTATTGTATTCCCATTCCCATTTGTAAAAATAGCACATTTCAGCAATCTATTGAAACCGAGCATCTTTGTTTAATCTTGGAGTGCATCTGCATCGTAATAAGTCTATCTGAAAAAACATCTGATTATTTCATGAGTGATTTCAATTGACCTTATTCGTTCGTTATATCCAGATGTTGTGTGTAACTATCTAGCTCGGATTCAGCTTAAAGTTAAACAAAAAAATATAACTATATATCTTAACTACAACAAAATGTCGCAATAATCATCCCTGAACTACAGCACAATCTCCGTGTTGTGTGTAGTTTATTTGTTGCAAAAATTGACATCAGAAGTTCTAAATAATTTTCTATTATGTACTACACTACGTAATACATACAAAGGGATACCCATAGCATTGCTACTTATTCTAAATTTATTTGTAAATTGCCTTGGGCCTTTCCCTTAGTCTTCAGATTTGAGATATAATCATTTATATGATTATATACAAGGAATCCCGTAGAATACAATTCAATTCAATCCAAAAAAAAAATTTGTAACTGGAAAGAAAGAATATTTGCACTAATAGGAATGCCTTGTCTTACAAGAATTTGAATGCTGTAAACAATTTTGTTTTCATTTCGTAGAAATAGTTAAGATTATTAATTTACAGTACCATATTCAATTAAAAGTCAGTACTGGCTTGCAACCATCGTCCACCTATCCTGGTCTTTGTCTCCTTCGTCGTTCGACTTATTCGGTGTTGTCACTTGTGTGGTTGTGATGATGATGATGATGACCTATATTCCTTTTCCATCTGTTTTTACCCTTTTTAAACTTAATTGGTTTGTCAATTGTTTTAGTATCTAATATCTGCTTCTCTTTCTCTTTCTCTTTTTCTTTCTACTTCTCTGTTCAGCTGTTGCTCATGCTTTTTTACTTCAAATTTAGCATAAGAACAAAAATAAAAATAGCTTTTTATTACAGCAACTTTTACTGTTACTTCTTGTTGTTCTAAAAACATCCTAGAGAAGTGGATGTTATCTTTTAGAGGTTCATTATCGAAAACAAAAAGTAACTTCTTTGTTCACAAATTTATTGGTTGAACCTTCATTTTATTGAATTTTTCTATCAAAAATATACATCATCTAGTCTATTCATCCATTTCATTGATAATTTAGATTTTTTTTTTTTTCAGCTAGTATATTTTCAGAGTAACTATATCGATATCTTATTTCGAAGATGAATTAAGTAAGGAAGTAATAGATTGAATAAAACTAAAATACACGCAAATTTATTCGTCCGTCTTACCACTAATACCTTTTACTTGAATCGTATCTATTGTAAACAATTAAATTGAATATATTCCCTTCTTAGTACAATTAATAAATAAATGTATATCTCTGCAGTTGGTTGGTTGTTTGTTATCACTGTTGTGCTGAGTTGTGTTGTGTTTTGTTGGTTTTTACTAAACAATACAAAACTTTGTAATCCTCCTTAATAGTTGGAAACCACTCGCACCTTAGCACCTTTCCATACTACGTTAAGATGTATTATTGTTCATAATTTTATTATGAACAATTAAAAAAAAAAAAATGTCCTCTTCCTCTCTATACGTTCATCATCAAACCAAAATAAAGAGAGAACTCATTCAAATCTAACTCAAACATAGAGTTAGAGGTCTTCTCTGGCCCCTCGATATTAGTCGGTTTACCATTAAATCGATGTAATTATATGGATGACGGTATTTTAAAAAAAAATTTCCTCTTCTTATTCAATTTCAATAAACATATAAATAGTTAATCCATATCTCAACCATTGAAAATGCAGATTTATTTCGAATTTTTTATTTCTTTCGATTTAGTATGAATACCTATTCCTTCTTAGTATACATTCATTTCGGTTTCATATTTCCTTCATTCTTGATCTCAGAACATCAATTAGGTTTAATTAATAAATTAATAATAATAATAATTACAATAATAATATAAGGGCAATATCCTAATAACTAATATTTTTAATAATTAATTAACTCACCTTATTCGTAATTTAATCATTAATTTATTGCTGTCACTTATATTTATTGATATTAATTACCTAATATAAAATATTCATTATGCCTGCTACCGATTATTTAATTAAGGCTGGTAACCAAGCTATTAGAGTTAACCCTCCAAATGGTGTCGATTTCCACATCACTAACCGTGGTTCAGATTGGTTATTCTCTGCCTTCTGTTTATTCGCTTTCTTCTGTATCATTTTAGTCGTATTCATGTTCAGAAAACCAGCTAATGAAAGATTGTTTTACTACACCGGTATTGCTCCAAGTTTAGTCATGGCTATTGCTTACTTCACCATGGCTTCTAACTTGGGTTGGGCTCCAGTTAGAGCTGAATTCAACCATGTCAGAACAAGCACTCAAGAAGAACACCCAGGTTACAGACAAATTTTCTACGCTAGATACGTCGGTTGGTTCTTGGCTTTCCCATGGCCAATTATTCAAGCTTGTTTGTTAGGTAACACTCCAGTATGGCAAATTTGCTTCAACATCGCTATGACTGAAGTCTTCACAATTGGTTTCTTGGTCGCTTCTGTTGTCCACTCCACTTATAAATGGGGTTACTTCGTTTTCGGTATTGCTGGTGCTTTAGTCGCTTCAATCTCTGTCTTAACTACCACCAGAAACTTAGTTAAGCCAATTGGTAGAGATGTCTGGTTGATCTTTAACTGTTACTATGGTGCTTTCATGTTCTTGTGGTTCATTTACCCAGTTGCTTTCGGTATCTCCGATGGTGGTAACGTTTTGCAACCAGATTCCTCTTCTGTCTTCCATGGTATTTTAGATGTCTTGGCTTTAGGTGTTATGCCAGCTTTGTTCGTTCCAATTGCCTACAACATTGGTTTGGACAGATTAGGTTTGAGAGGTTACGATGAAGGTATCGGTGGTATGTTCCATGAAAAATCAGTCTCTGGTATTTCTTCCATGAGAAACTCTGGTGAAACCGCTGTTTCCTCTCCAAAATCTCCAGCTTCTCCAGTTTCCTCTGGTACTCCAGTCGAAAAGAAGAAGAAGAAGTCTAAGAAGTCAAAGAAGGCTAAGAAGACTTCAGAATAAGTTGCATAGCTACTGCTGTGGTTTGATACCAAATTTCATAATTTCAATTTCGATTTCACTGTTATTATATCGTCTTTAATGTTCTTAAATAATTCTTTTTAATACCTTTTATACAAAAATTTTAATATAGTACTAATTCGTATGATCTCATACGTCATAGTTGGTCAATTTATTAAAGGGGCATAGACCTTTAGAATGAACAAATAAGGTTGGATTGTTACGAAATTTCCTGTTTGTACAAGATTTTTGACATAAATTTTATATATTAATACTATAGTTCAAGTCAATAATTGAGATCTTTTCCAAAAATATAATATATTTATTCATATTCACCAAATAAATTGAAAGACTACATATGGAAATTTAGCCAATATATATACATATATCGAATATTCTTAAAATTAATTCCTGTCATCTTTAGTGACATTGACGATCAATTGCAATTTGTGTCAGAATTATGAGGTAACACGTGATCTAAACGTATTACGACATTATTCATATAGGATAAAGAAATGTTACTTTACACGAAACTGTTATTTCTGACGTTAAAACTTTTCCAACACTTTATATAAGAAATGACAAGATCTTAATCGACACTTGTCATGTTAATTATATTCCCATGTGTATATTATATACTTTAATACACCGGATCAATATCAACTTATTAAGAATGTCCTTGGAAATAAATAAAGAATCTATTACTATGAACGATTCGGTAGAAAAATCACAACTTACTTCTCTACAAGTATAGACATTTTTTATTTATTACTGGATTGTAGGATTGGTCTCAACTGTCATTGTCACTGGTTTACTAGATAACTGGATCCTTTCTTTATTCTGATACATAGTTACTTAATATATGACGTTACATAAGGTTCTTTTATACTTCAAGATGCCTTGAAGAATTTTCACTTCGGACAGACACTCGTGAGACATGATAATATGGCTTTATAAGAAACGTCACATGACCAATGTCAGCATTTATATTAAATACTTCTGGTATGTAGGATTACGTTGGCTCATTGTGGTCACTCTGTTACTAGATAACTGGATCCTTTCTTTATTCTGATACATAGTTACTTAATATATGACGTTACATAAGGTTCTTTTATACTTCAAGATGCCTTGAAGAATTTTCACTTCGGACAGACACTCGTGAGACATGATAATATGGCTTTATAAGAAAAGTCACATGACTAATGTCAGCAAATACGATATGTCAAAACTTAAATTTTTCGTGCACCTATAAAAATCCTTATCATTACTAATAAGAACTATATCAGTAATAATTTTAACTTTAGTGAAGCATTTGTAACTTTAATGAATTAATCATGAATATAACTCTTCAACATCATCTTATTAAGATTTTCCTACTTCAACAAGCAATTGGAGGGTTGGCCGAGTGGTCTAAGGCGGCAGACTTAAGATCTGTTGGACGGTTGTCCGCGCGAGTTCGAACCTCGCATCCTTCAAATTTTTTTGCTTATTGTTACTCCTAATCCAAACTAAGACTGTATATGATTTATATTTCAAGCTCTTCAAGAAATTCGTTCTTTGACTATCAATTATCAGTATTATAAAGTCAGTATTTTTCAATAAAAATCTAATACCTTTGCTAAGTTGAGAAGACTAAAAGGGAACTCTAAATACAACCCTCCTTCATTTTGGGAGCTAGATTAGAATCATTATAAATGGATTACGAATAAAAAATCAAAGTATCATTTATATTTATTTCTGTGACTATTATAATCATAATAATAATAATATTCAAACACATAAACAACTTTTGTATAACTCCTCAATTTTATATCCCTATCTAGTACTGATCGATATAGTTTTTGAATGCCAGCAGGTTATGCTACTGTATAGATAAATGGTTAATTGGCACGTTTCTGACCTTGATTGCCATTAATATATATATCCTAAATATATATACAATCATCGTTGAATAATTTGAATAAATTTACTGATTAACTATACCACAAAATTCTTTAAATTCGAAGAATAACAATAGAACTTCTGATAACTGAACTGTTACATTTCCTGTATTTATATTCAATGAAACGAAATTTTTGTGTATTTACTAAACTATTGAATATAAAAGAAGTACTCCTAGATGTTGTGACACTTGAAACTTGAAAATTTTTATTGAGATAGTAGTTAAAACAATTATTTTATTCCAAATATATTTAGAAGACACCATAACAAGATGTCTTCGGAGGATACTGATTACATCTTAGATGGAGCATTGTTGTTATTTTTTGTTGGATTAGGTTTATATATAACAGGTTCGGTAATTGTAGATTTAGATAGAGGAAGGCTTTTAAAACAGGCAACTGAAGATTTAGCTTTAATTAGAAGATTTCTCAATATAACGAATGGAACAATGATAACTTGACTTTGCTAGTTTAAGAAAAAATTTTCTGCAAAACGATTCTTAGTCTAGCAGTTTTATTAAAACATCCTAGTAAATACCTAGAAGACATTTATAAGCATAGGTTTTTATAGTAAATAATGCCTTTATATTTCAATACACAAATACACAATTAAGATAGTCAACAAAAGAACAAATTAATTTAACACATTCTTCATATATATTATTTTCAATAATGTAGCTTGATTAAAAAATATTGAACTATTTGTTTTATTATGCTGTACTGTATTCTTTGAGTTTAATTAAAGATAAGTTTAAATTTTGCTGACGAATTTTAGTTTTCAAGAATAAAAAAAAATATATGATAAGCATGAAAAATTTGAGGATATTAACTAAATAATAATATATTAACTAAATAATAATATATTAAAATTAATCATTCTAAATAATTATTAGTACGGTAGAAAAGTATGCAAAAGAAATCAGTAAATACTAAATATTTTGGAGGAAGGTTGAAAGCTGTTCTATAAAATATACAAAACCAACAAGATTAATGACATTATTTATTTGGAGAAATCATCAAAGACTACCCTCTATTCAATATAATAATGTCTCTAATTCACAAAAAAAAATGCTAGGGTGTAATGTTAATCTGTGATTTGTCAAAGTGATATAATAATGATTTAAAATCTGCCCCCCCCCACAATATAATTTATCAACAATTATGCGAATTGATTGCCAATTGATACTGAACTAGCTGAATTATAGTTGGAATAATGCCCCACAATAAATTTTCAACTTGTAACTATTTAACAGTAATACCTCAGGCAACAGAATTATTGTCACATAAAATGATAGGTACGTGGAAAAACACTGACAAAAACTCAGCGACTGTCATCACTCCCAATTCCAAGTGACAATAAAATATTCTACTGAAAAAATCTAGTTCGATTATTTTAAAATGTTGAAATAAAATTTGAAATATGAAACTAGCATAGTTTATAGTACTGTCAATATATGACATCTCTTTCACTAATAGAATATCCATTTTAAGCATATTGGATTCGAAAGATATTCAGTCAGCTAACAAAGCGACTTTCCCACGATTTGCGCCCTCTGTAATTTTTGTTTCTCCTGGTATTTTTTGTTCTTCTGGAATTTCTTGCTCCAATTTAGGTAAACCTTCTGTACTTGGCATATTATCAATTGAAATAGGTTTCCCAATAATTTCTTGTTCTAAATCATCCAATTCTCTATCTATTTCATCTTCAAAATTTTCCACCCCGACAATACTTCTTGATAATATGTCATTGATTTCGTTCTGATAGGCAATTTGTTCTTGGACATCATCCATAAGTTCATCCGCATTAGCAAGCTCTTTATTAAGTTTTTTCAAAATCTCATTACCTGATTTCAATCCTTCAACAAACCTTCTTTCCACTAATTTAAATTCAATATTGGAAACCATATTTTCCAAGTTAATCAATTGGTCGGAGGCCTTTTGAAGTAAGTCTTCTTGGTAATGGATTCTCTTTAATAGAAATCTAACCGATGCATTGTTCTTATACGTTTTCGGATTATTTTTGATCATCTCCTTCAACCTCGACCTCTCATTATTAATCAGTAACTCTGTTTTCTTTGTGTACTTATGAATTTCATCCTTTGATACTTTTAGTTGCAATATTGCCCTATCAGTACCAGTGACTTGAACTTTACTACCTCTTTGTCCCATTTATAATAGTCAAGTGAAATACTTCAAAAAAGAATCCAGCTCAAGCTCAATATTACAATTCAACCAATAACGAACGTATACAGATTTTAACTAACCCAAATAGTATCAACACCTATTCATAATGACTAAAATGTTACTGTTTCAAGTATGATTTGATATTAAATTTAAACCTTTTTATATTCGAATCGAATCAATTTTGAGATTTCGGTTTAAATTTCTCGTGAAGACAAGCCAAAATAGGAACCGTTCTTAACTATGGGTAGAATTATCATTCAAGACTATAAATTATGTAATGATAAGAGATTAAGATGGAGCAATGCTATGATATATATGAAATGATTAATAAAAATGTGCATTGATCTAAAAAGAAGGACAACTACAAAAGTAGTAACTATAGAATAATTCTATCTTATTAATATATTAAATATGCAAATTATTATTTCAAATGTCACACTATACTTATTGCCATAGACTATTCCAATTAACATTTTTCCTAACTGCATTCGAGAAACCTTCTTTATATTTAACCCAAATACGAGAATGGTCTACTATAGGTGTGGATTTATCGTTTTCACCATTTTCACTTGATATTTTATTATTATTTGAAGTTGAATCTTCATTCTTTTTCAATGAACGATATTGTTTTAAGAAGTCATTAATTTTCGTTGATGAGTTTGAATCTTTCTTTAATTTTTTGTTGTTATTCTGGGTTTCTTCATTTTGTAATTTATATGCGGAGACCTTATCAAAATGTCTTTTTTTAACTTTATTTTCTTCAAATTTTGCCAGTAGCAGGTTTAATAAAATTGGTCTTTTGGTAATTACTTCTTTTGAACGTTTTGAATCAATTATAACAATCTTGTTAATTGGTGGATCGATCGACAATATTTTTTTATTAAGGTCAATTAAATTAGAGTCATTATCATTAAATTTTGTGTTTGATATTGTTTGAATATGATTGTACATTAGATTCAACTGATAATTTTTCATTATATCGATAATATTATCAAAAATTATATTTTTAACTTTCAAATTTCTGATTTTTGAATAATCGGATGAAATTATGAAATCTAAGTAAGGTAAAATTTCAAACATTAATACATTATTGTTCAAAAAATTTGATAAAAATGATGAATTTAATGAAATATTCGAAATCAATAAGTTAGAGATATCTTTATTTAATTTAATAGATTCTCTTAGCTCATAATCGACATTAACAATCCTTAGATCTTTTTTATTGGCAACGTCACTAAATAGATTAAAAAATTTCATAGGAACCACTGAATTATATTTCAATAATTCACCATTATTTAATTCATATAACGAACTTGACATCAAATCATAGAAGTATAACCAGTCCGATATCTCTGAGGGTTTATTTACACCAAAATCCGAATACTTTACAGAAAGATATAACGAATGACAACCTTGAATAATTTTATCGAAATTACCACTCATTTCAATCTTTTCCATTAGGTTTATCAGTTGTGATCTATTATCCAATTGTGAATTTTTTTGGAAAACTTCATTAACAATTTTAAACCATGATTGTGTAAAATCTTTTACGATATTACTTTTATCTAATTTTTTATCGTTTGGATTACATTTTTTGATTTGAACAGATAAGAATTGTAAATTATTTATACAATTTCTGATATCGTTTTGTGAAGTCAAAATTAAATCCTTTAAATTATTTGCTGAAAAAAAATCATTATCTAATAGTAGATCATTTTTTTTAAATTCATGGTCAATGATAAAATTCAATCTCTCTAGAATTGAATTTTCATTTGGTTTTTTAAATGAAATAATTTCACAATATGGTTTCAATTTTTCTAAAGATGGAGAATAAATGTTATTACAGATACAGATGATTGGTCTTGATAATAATTTTTTCAATCTTTTTTTAAACTCTTTTGTTTTATGGTTCATTTGATTAGATTGAATGTAATCTGTTGCAATTGAATCATTTTTCAAGATATTAATTAAAATTTTAATAAAACCATTTTCAATTGATCCGTCAATTTCATCAGCTATTAAACACATTGGCCTCTTAAGTAAATTATTATTGAATATATTGTTATGGATTTTTTCTTTTAGTTGTAAACCGGATCTTTCATCACTTGCATTAATTTCAGTAATTGAATAACCTTGTTGTTTTGCAATGATATGAGAAATTGAAGTTTTACCGATACCTGGAGGACCATGTATCAATAAGATTTTTTTATTTGGTCTTTGAAAGAAATCGGAAGATTCCACGTTATTATTATTATTATTGTTGTTGTTATTGTTATTGATTGTTCTTTTTGGTAATTCCTCTTTGAAGACTAAGGGTGTCCATTGTCTCAACCAGGATAAGATTCTTCTATTTGTGTGTTCGTTACCCACTAAATGGATAAATTTTGTAGGTTTCCATTTTTCGACCCATAAAGAATTATCAGAGATTGAGGTGTGCTTATCATTATTATCGTCGTTATTATTATTATCAATATCATCGCTGTTGTTGTCCCGATCTGATTCAATTTTATCCAAGAGACGATTAATATTGATCCCATAAGAATCATCATTTTTCCATAGGTTATTTTTGTCTAGGCCATTGTATAGGTATTGTTTTTTCTTTATCTGTATTTTCTTTCCGTTTGAATCTACGAATTGGTCTAGATTTGTGTTATTGTCGAATAGTATACTATTTTCTAAATTTAAGTCTAAGTTTAAATCTAGTGATAGACCGTCCATTATGTGGAGTGTGTGTGGGGTGGGGGAGTGTATAGTGGATGGAGGACAGGAATAAACGATGGCGGTTGGAAGGTATTATTTTTAAATGATTTAAGATTGCAAAATCCAAGATTTTTTAGCATGAAGAAAGTAGAAGAAGATAGAGGGACGGACACGAAATGAAAAGAGCAGGATGCCAATTTTTTATTTAAGATTTCTTACGCGTTCCCGTTTACAACGACGAGTCACATGTCCAATCATAATCATGTGACTTCTCAAAAATTAAAATAGAATTTTGAATACAGCAAAAAGGAAATGGACCAAAAATTATAGTTTGGAACGAAGAATGTGAAAATGTTTCAACTTACTTGTGGCAGCAAGATGAAATAAGATGTGTCACAGACGCAGTTAAAGATGAGCTGTTCGAATGGATATGGATATGGATATGGATATGTATGAAGAGGATGAAAGAGGGTAATGGCAATCATCCATCATGCGAGACAGAGCTCAAAAGAGTATTGATCTTAGATGAGTGGAGCAACATGGTATGGAGTGGTATGATTTTTAGCATTGTTTTATTATGTGTTGTCTTGATTTTGCTTTTGCTTTTACTTTTGCTTTTGTTCTTGTTCTTGTTCTTGTTCTTGTTGGTGTGGGTTGGTGAGTATTGGTACCTTGTAGTATCGAATAGTTGAATCAAGAATCAAGAATCAATCTGGCTGCCCACACCGAACCCACTCCAGTTGGTCCAGACGAAAAGACAATTGGAGAGTGGGAATGGTTGAGTTTAAGGTAGTGAGAATGAGGATGAGGATGAGGATGAGAATGGAAATGAAACAGCCAACAGCCAAATAGAAACTTGCGAGTCATTCTTGTATCAGGTGAGGTGAGGTGAGATGGGCTGGACTCTCTCGCTCTCTTGTTCTGCATTCATGATAGGTAAAACAGCAACCACAACCACAACCACCGACGCAAATCGGGCATTGAACTTGCAGATGGGAGAGACACATCAACCGTACATAGAGACATGCGAGACATGGATCACTATCACTATCACAATTTTTACCACCCGGGGGAGCACAGTGCGTACACCACACATATCCCGATCTGTTCATCGTGTATATCTATTTCCACCCAGACACACACGCTAGCCCTTCCTCACCACAAGACATACCCCTTTCTTTCCGGTCCCTCCCTCCTCGCTTACGTGCCAGGTTGTTGTCAGCATGCTCATTAGAGCAGTCCTCCATAATGGCAAACCTTATTACTCATGCCGAGACTGAGCGGTGGGAGCTTTCTCTCCCTCTCTCTCTGTCGTTCTCGTTTCGAAACAACACTGGAGTGCTCTGCTCTGCTCTGCTCTGCTCTGCACTGCGCTGCTCTGCTCTCCCACACACTGCAAATGATCTGTTTCTGCTGCTTCCGCCCAGATCCCGGATCTCCTCGCTCGCACTCGCACTCTCGCTCTCGCTCTCGCTCTTCACCCCGTCCACAAAGAAAACGCACTCTTACGCGAAGACACGCGCGTCTGTCCATCGCCCATCCACAAACGCTCAATTCGCTTTCGCATTCGCTTTCGCATCCGTATTCTCGCGTTTCTCGCGTCGCCCCCCGTTTAAGGTAACCCTGTCTGTTTTGGCTCACCTCACTACAATCTCCCATTTCCTATTCCACTTGCAATTTCGAATTTCGAATTTCGAATTTCGAATCAACAAACTTTCATATACTTTGCCCTCGCGTGCGCTTCTTTCTCTTCTCGGCAACTCCCACCTGATCCAATCACCTCTCACCGTGTCTGAATCAAGCTCAAGCTCAAGCTCAAATTCAGAATCTCGACAACAAAAAAGACTCTATTCTAGCTCTCTTCCCTTCCCTTCTCTTCTCCAGTGGGTCTCTGGCAAATGGTTTCGGTATACTGTAATTCTGCAACTCTAGAGCGCAGTGACTATGGTAACTGGCAAAGGGAGAAACCAAACTGAGAGGATACCTATCTGATGGGTTTCTTTTGCTTCTGTATTTACAGCTTATTGTCAACAACATACAATACACATACAAACATGCTTGCATGCATGCCTGGCCTTGCTACATTGCTGTTTCATGTTGCGTGATTGATCAACATCTGGGTCTCTCTTGACCTCTCTCGTACGTTGTTGTTTTTTTGGGCTAACCTGCTGCGTTTATCTCTCTTTCCCATTACTACTTGCATCTTTTTTCGAAGGAAAAAAAAATATATAACAAAAATATCAAATCGATTACTAACAACTCTCTTAGGTTTTGTATGAAAAATTTAATGTAAATATATGATATATTAAAAAAGTCGTGTTTCTTACTACTCTCTCTCTCTTGTTACCAGCTTATTTACGCTGCAGGTAAACAATTGCTACCTTTCCTCTCCTTCATATGAATCTTGAATTCGAAATCAAACTCAATCACTTGCTCATGAATTCTGCGTTTCCTAAACATAAGATTTTTTTTTTTCTTTCTTCCTTTCTATACCTTTCTTTCTTTTTTAATTTTTAATCTCTTATTTTTGGTGAATTTGGATCATATATAAACTCAACGTTCATTATCTTTTCTAATCAATTATTTCTATCTCCTATTCATTTATATATTTCCTATATTATATTTTATCTTTGGATCATAAAAAAAAACCAATCAAGATATTACTCTTATTCTAGTCCATTCGCTAAACATTATATCAACAATGCAATTCTCTACTTTGTCTGTCGCTTTCTTCTCTTTGGCTACTTTGATCAAGGCTGATGCCATCTCTCAAATTGGTGATGGTCAAATCCAAGCTGCTACCACCACCACTGAAGCTCCACGTTCTACCGTTGCTGCCGTCTCTCAAATTACTGACGGTCAAATCCAAGCTACCACTTCTACTCACGCTGTCACTGAACAAACCACCAACGGTGCTGCTAAGGCTGTCGTCGGTGCCGGTGCTTTGGCTGCTTTCGCTGCTTACTTGTTGTAAGAATAAGGAAAAAAAAAGAATTCAATTTTTTAATTTAATTTAATTTAATTTACATTTTTTATTTTTAAAATTCTACCCAACTTTAGTGTTTTGCATTGTTCACAAAATTATACATACCCTTTTTTATTAACAGTGTTAATTTTTATATTACCATTCATTTCAAAATTAAACTTTCAATTCTCTAAGGTAATTTTTTTTCCATGCTTTTTTCAAATTCTATAGTTTGCTAGTTCATCTATATAAAATTATTTTTTATGATAAGTATTACGCAGTAATGGCTGGCATGTCACTGCCAAATATATATTAGCCTTTTTAGCCAAATCAACATTTTTTTTTTAAAAAATTTCTTTCATTTTCTTCAGTCTTCACATATCTTGATGATAAATATCAACCTGACTTACTCATTCAAGAGCTCTCCATTGACTGAGAAAATAAAAGTGTCTCTTCCTGTCAACCGAGCTGTATAACCAGGAAATGTGTTGACCAACTTTACTGTCATCGTCCTTCCCCTACCCAGTCATTTAACAAAGTTCAATATCCTGATCACTATCAACGTATACAAATGTTCGAAAGTGATAATTTTTCAAAATTCGAAAATTTGAAACTTTTCACCAAATAAGAAATAAATTTTAAGCTCATCGCAAAATTGTACCTCGAACTATATAGTATTAAAGAAACTGTACAATTACAGATAGACACTCTTCTTTTACAAACGTATAGATATATATACCTATACATATATTGATAGGAAAGACACACATACACACAACCATAATACCACTCCACAGCGATGGCTAAACTGGTCCACAACGTGCAGAAGAAGCAACATAGGGAAAGATCCCAACTTACAAGCAGAGCAAGATTAGGCCACTTGGAAAAGCATAAGGACTATGTCAAGCGTGCTCAAGATTATCATAAGAAGGAAAAATCTCTGAAAATTCTTAGGGAAAAAGTGAAGGAAAGAAACGAAGATGAGTACTACCATGGTATGCATTCAAGGAAACTAGATCAAAAGAATAACTTATTATATGTAGATAGAAACAATAACGAAGATTTATCAAATGATCAAGTTAAATTATTGAAGAGTCAAGATGTTAATTATATTAGAACTTTACGTACCGCTGAATTGAACAAAATAGAGAATTATAGAAAGAAAAATTTAATCATCAATTCAACTTCATTAAACAAGGAATCAGATAATCACAAGGTCTTTGTCGATAATAAAAATGAACTGAAAAATTTTAAACCAGAAGTTTATTTCAATACAAGTAAGGAGCTGTTACACAAGAGAGAAAATAGATTGACTAATGACCAGTTATTAGAAACTGAATTTTCTTCCTTTGATTCAACAGTTAATGAAAGTTTAAAAAGGAAGAAATTGAAAAATTTAAAAATCATGCAAAGCCATATTAAAAGAGAATCTGAATTGAAGAATATTGAACAAAGGATGAATTTACAAAGAGAAGTAATGAAAAATGGATCAAAGAAGAAGATCACCGATCCAAAGACTGGTAAAATATCATTTAAATGGAAAAAACAACGTAAGCGTTAATCATAGTTCATATCGAAAAGATATAATTCATTCTAACTATTGATATCAATGATAAGAATATTTATATTCTGAGAACATTTGCATTTACATAACCTGTCGTCATTAACAAAGTAGTGATTTAGATAATAATCTATTACTATATATCGAAACTATTATTTTTTATAGCATTCCATTCTTTCCAATATATATGTACTTTTACTCAAACTTTTATTTTAAGAGGCACAATTTATATATACAGATATATACATAGTTCAGTAGTAATTGTAGAGAATACTAAATCAATTACACCAAGGCTACAATAACGTTGGCATAGCTATGTCCATTCTCTTTCCCATTTTCTCAACTACAACACAGCCTATCTCAACTGAACTTCTAGATCATCGAACGGCTATTACAAACACACATATACCATAGCATTCGGATCTCATAGCCGCCTCTCTCTCACCCTCATCTTCAACTATCACCATAATTCCGCTGCTGGTTAAGTATACGTACGTATGCCAATTTATTATTAATGGCAAAAGAAATTGGCTGGGTTCCCCTCATAACATACATTACAAACCTCTTGTTAGACGTCATTATTCTTCCACTAATAGATATCAAAAATTTCCCTGGTTCCGTGGACATTAAATCCCGATTATTTTGATATTCTTTATCATCACCATCACATTTATCATTTATCATTTATCATGAAGTATCTATATGAAATGAACAGCAGACAAGTTTGTAAGCCTACGAATCAACAATCCAATCCATTCATCATCACCTTCTTCTTCTGATCCTTTAGAATTTGATGCTCTTATTGTCACATTTCATCTTATTTTTTTCTTTTCTCTTCGGTCTTTCTACGCCGAATCCTCTACCCCTCTCCCGAGTTTTTCCGAGATCTGGTGCTCGTACAATTAAAACAACATAAAACAAGAATATTTTGGTAGGATAGGCTGGTCGGCAATGAAAGTTCTATCTTTCTATCATTCATTCAAACTATGCTCTGATAATGCAGTCAAACAATAGCTATTGCTAACAATACAATAAACTGTTGAACTATAATTTTTTTTTTGTAAGATCAAAGACTATCTATCGAAATTAACGGCACTGATATCAACCACAGTTTAAGATGTCTTACAATAACTACCGATCGACTGGTGCTTCGATATTCTTTACTATTACTATTAACTCAACTATATCTCAGACTTTTTGCATACATTTTTGCTTTGATTTTTTATTTTGTTCGCATTTTTTTGGAAAAGAAACCGTAGAAAATCGTGATACGAGCAAGAAAAGAAGGATGCCTATATTCCCTCTTCTGTGCATAGCCTTTCGTTTCACCTACAGTTTTCTCACTCGTAAAAACTTCTCAACAAACAATTGAGCAAATGATGAAAAAAATAAAGGTGCTGCTTTGAACAAATTCACCAAGAAATTTCGAAATATTCGAAAAAAAAAAAGATAAAAAAAAGACCAAGACAAATCACTGATACTACATCAAATTATTATAATGTTTAAAGGTCAAAAATTATATGCACACAAGCCTTCAATTTTTAAGAAATCAATGACCCTCTTTTTCGATCAATAAATTCGGTTAGCTTATTTCTCTAATTAAGAACTACTTCTACGCTGACTGCATCCTCTTTATTATACCAAATACAATACATATTTACATCCAAGTAGTAAAACAGAGCTATTACTTGCTTACTCACCAATGAAGTGTTGCTGTTGTTCTTGAAATACTTTTTATTTCCCTTGCCCATGCTCTTCACCAATGTTTCCCTCTTATTAACATAATAGCGTACTAGGTCCGAAGTCCTTAAGATAATTTCATTAGTCTCCTCAAAGTTTATACAATTTCCATTAGTGGATTTCTCTTGAGTAAGAGAGCTAATATCATTTTCCATCTTGATGCATACAGTCAAAGGTTCGAAAGATATATTTATTTTATCTTGGTTCGAACTTCGAGCTTATATTGTTGATATTATATGACGTAGTGATAGTGATCATTCATGACCTTCTCCCCTACAAACAACTATCTTATTTTTATTTTTATCATTATATAGAGTATTTTAATACTGACTGTTGCCTAATATTGTTTGTTATCCTATAATTGTCAATATGATAATATTTATGGCAATGGTGATGTTGTTGATGGTCATAAAAATACATATAAAATGATATCCCCTGTCCTTATAAGTTTATAACTTAATATTTAATATCTCTTTTTTCTGTTAGACTTCCTTGTTTTGAGGGTCTAACTGTAGGCAATTTATAACCGTTTCTCCTCTAACCTCAATAAGTTATTCTACTGGAGAATTGAATATATATACATACATATACACTTGTCATTTATCGATCTTTTTTTCTTTGCTTAATTTAGATTAATATACATATACAAGAACCAACAAAGTTTACTATAAGCATCAAATATATATTTTAAGGAAAAGCATATATTCAATATAAAAAAAATTATTCATTAATGTTAAGAATTTCAACAAGATCATCAATAATAACCCCATCTAAATCATTTTATTTAGGCAGACTGATAGGTGCTCGTTACCAAAGTCAATTTGCACCAAATATTCCAAAAGTTCAAAAAGGTGTTGTATTCACTGAACATAACGGTGAATTAAAATATACTGATATCCCTGTCCCAACACCAAAGTCAAATGAAATTTTAATCAACGTTAAATATTCTGGTGTCTGCCATACTGATCTACATGCTTGGAAAGGTGATTGGCCATTGGCTGTTAAATTACCATTAGTTGGTGGTCATGAAGGTGCTGGTGTTGTTGTAGGTATTGGTGAAAATGTAAAGGGCTGGAAACTAGGTGATTTGGCCGGTATTAAATGGTTAAATGGTTCATGCATGTCTTGTGAACTTTGTGAAACTGGCCATGAAGCTAACTGTGAACATGCTGATTTATCAGGTTACACTCATGATGGTTCATTCCAACAATACGCTACTGCTGATGCTGTTCAAGCTGCTCGTATTCCAGAAGGCTCTGATCTAGCCCAAATTGCACCAATTCTATGTGCTGGTATTACCGTTTACAAGGCTTTGAAGACTGCTAACTTGAAACCAGGTGAATGGGTTGCTATTTCAGGTGCTGCTGGTGGTTTAGGTTCATTAGCTGTCCAATATGCAAAAGCTATGGGTTACAGAGTAGTAGGTATCGATGGTGGTGAAGAAAAAGAAAAATTATTCAGGTCATTAGGTGGTGAAGTTTTCGTTGATTTCACTAAGTCAAAAGATATCGTTGCCGATATTCAAAATGCCACCAAAGGTGGCCCACAAGGTGTCATCAATGTTTCAGTTTCAGAAGCTGCAATTACACAATCCACTCATTATGTCAGACCAACTGGTACTGTAGTATTGGTCGGTTTGCCAGCTAACTCAGTTGTCAAATCTGATATCTTTTCGCATGTTGTTAAATCTATAAATATTGTTGGTTCTTACGTTGGTAATAGAGCTGATACAAGAGAAGCCTTGGACTTCTTTGCAAGAGGTTTAATCAAGTCTCCTATTAAGGTTGTCGGTCTATCTAAACTACCAGAAGTTTACAAATTGATGGAAGCAAACAAGATTTTAGGTAGATATGTTGTTGATTGTGCCAAATGATATTTCAAAAAAAGTTTCTTATAATGCTATTTATGTATTATTGTATTAATGAATTTATAAAACCATTAGGTTGATATACGTACTGACCCTTTTTTTTTAAACGTAATATTGATAGATTATTTTATTAATTATGCAAAGCTATTCTTCTTTCAGTGTCCCTAATCAATTTATCGACATCTTGGTCGAATTTCTCAAATGCCGTATCATGAGCTCCGCTCAATTTACTCTTTTTCTTTAAAGTAACAATAGTTTGTCCACTTTCTTTTATGCCTTCGATTTTAATCTTAAATTTGAAGTTACCCTTCAAAAATTTACAATCATATTCTACTCTTTCCCTTGCCGAAGTCCTATGTAGATTCTTTAACTTATATTCAATATTGTATTTTGAAAATTCTTTTAAAGTTAAAGAATTAACCAAATCAAATGATATATTAGTGACATGATCTCTAACTAGTTTCTTCGATATATTATCATTTACCTTAAAACCACTAAATAGTCTACTGAACCAATTATTTTTTGATGTGGATTCGACTGGTTTGCTCTTTGCTTTATTAACATCATTAAACTCTCTCTTCGCATCATCAGATTCATTGAATTTTGGTTTCAACAAGTTATTTGTCTCGTTCTTTGTTCCTTCCTTCATAATATTATTGTCAGATACATTAGTGATTTCTTGATCTTTATTCGCAACATAATGTTCTTGATTTAACATATCTTCTGATTGTTCAATTAAGTCATTTGCCTTATTTCTCCATTCATTCTTCTCAGGTAAACCATTATTGCCAGAAGGAACAAAATCATCATCAAATAACATAGTGACTCTATTTGGCTTGGTGACATTGTCATCATTAGTATGCAATTCAATTTTCATCGTTGATTGGACATTTTCTTTGGTTGGTGTCTGGTCCATTTCTTCTTCTAAATCTTTAAACATAGAAATGACACTATGAGATAATGCCAATGAATTTTCATTATCATTTACAGGGACCATCGAATACCTTTTTTGAACATATTCATTTGTTGTAGTTTTTTCTGGAGTCAACTTAAACTTTGATAGAATCTCTTCAGTTGTCTCACGAGGTAAAATCAAATTACTATTTAAATTGTTGTTAACATACAAACTGACTCTGACATCTGTTGCCGGTGTTAAGATGTTTGGCGTGTTCAATGTATCAATCGAGACTGCTTTCTTGTAAACTTTTTGATCTGTGTATAAAGCTGATCTAGAGATAGAACTAGAAGTCATGGAGGAACCTATGGAATTAGAATCTGTTGGAGCATCTTCGAATTTATTCAGACTTGAATCAGTTTCCTTTTCATCATACGATAAAATCTGGGTTTTCACCATTTCTGAAGTACCAGCAGATAATTTTATTGCCTGAGCCGTGTAAATATTGCTTGGTATCTCCCTTGCATATGTCATATCAGAAACATCTCTATCACTTGCAGACAAAGAACGAACTGAAGAAAGGTCACCATGACTAGCGTTTAGATTAAATGCAGCCTTTGCTTCCAACTTAGGAATCGATAAAGCGCTATACATTGAAATATCCTTTTTTAATGACGGAGATTTTTTTATGTTGCCAGTACCGCTCTTTGAAAGCTCTAAAAAGTTAACTGATTCATCTGAAACTAAAAATTCACTGAGATCTTTGAAAGTAGTTGATGTGGTTTTAAATGACTTTGGCATTTCCAATAATGAACCATAATTTTTAATAGTACTAGAGTGAGCTAAAACACTTGGGTTGGACATATCTGTATTAGTTGAAAGAGTGCTAAATCTTTTGGAGGCAACATTCGAAATATGATCAAAAGAAATTAATCTTGATTCAGCCATGCTCATTCTATCATTCCTTAAATTCTCAGGATAAATTTCATTATGTGCGTATAACTTGCTAATTGAATTCTGTGATAAGTCAATTGCTTTAGTTGGTTCCTTAGTGCTAGAAGTAACTTTAATCCTGGATTCAAACCAAGCTTTATCGCTCAAGGCTGCCTTCTTTTTCTCTTCAGCATTGATATTTTTCAGTAACGATTCAACCCTATCCGACGTTGGGTTTGTGAAATTTCTACGTGGATCTAAAGATGGGCGACTGACAGTTTCAATCTTGGTCGAAGCTGCACGAATGTTATATTCTTTTTTAACAGGAACTTCTTTCTTTTCAGTCTCCTCTGGGAATTTTGCTAATGTTATTAGGTTTGGCTTAACCATAATAGCTTCTTTTTCTTGCTTGCTATTCTTAATCGCATGATAATTATTTGTCAAGTCTTGTAGTGGCGAACGTTTCTTTTCAACTTCACGAACTTCAGATTCTTCAATTGTGTTAGCCTCATCGATAGTTCTTGCAGCTTCTAAAACAAATGAATTCTTAATTTCATCAAAGACAACTGAGTCCTTTCTTTCAGTAATATCATTTTTCTCTAAACTCGATTCTTCAAACTTTTCTATTGTAGCCTTGATAGTATGTTCACTAACATTTTCGGATTCCATTAGATGTACTGATAGTTCTTTATCCTTTTTAGTAGTTGCAGAACTCTCTTCTTCCTCTAAAATTTTGTCAAGTGCGTCACTAAAGAGCAATTGATTACATATAGTTTCGAAGTCTGCTTCTGAATCTAATTTAGGCAAAGGTGGTAAATTTTCGGAATTCAAAAAGGTAGCCTGGTATGTATAATCTTCATTTTTTCCACTTTCATTTTCCTTTAAAAATTCATTTAAATTCAAAGACCTCTTTGAGATGGACTGTAGAGAGTATAATGAACGTTTCGATTCAGAATTAACCAATGTTCTTCTTTCAGAAACTGGGACATGCATCCTTTTCATTGAAGGAGAGTGTATTAATGATCTGTTAGAAGGTGATAAATGTAAAAAGTGTTTCGGAGTCGAAGGACTAATACCCTTGATAGAACTAGATGTCTGTAAAGATGATCTAGATCTGATTGAAATAGTTGAACTGCTTTTTTTGAAAACTTTTGAAGAAGAAACAGGAAATATTGGGAGTGCAACAGGTGGTAAAGCCGGTGGTAAATTTTTGTCGAATTGCATATCCTTCTCACTTTCACTGCCACTCTTTGGTAGAGAATGTAGGCTGAATTGAGCTTTCTGTAATATCTTTGGCGCATCATTTTCGACTGGGGTATCTATTGTCACTACAGGATTTATCTTATTGAATTGTAAAGGTTCTGTATTTACAAATGGAATTGAAATATCTGTTGCAGAATTTGAATTAGTACGGGTATTTGTACTCGTTTCTGTGTCTTGTGCACTAACAGAAATATTTACTGAAGCTGATGAAATCGATGGGGCCTTTGAAGATTTAAAGTTAATCTGTTTATATTTCCATAATAAAGAGTAAATTAACTTCTCTTCAGACATCGGGGTTTGAAGCAATTTGGCAATAATTATATCACGAGAAATTCCATGCCATAAAATCTGTAAATTTTTTAATATAGACTCATCAATATCACTTCTTGCTCTTAATTTTACAATTTCAGTATTTTGTGGAATATTGCTTAACATATTTAAGTCAGAATTTGATTTGCCACGGTGCATAATCTTGTTATTTTTTGTAACTTTTCTATCTTTCTTTCCCAGACGCTTATCATATTTGGTTAATAATGGATGTGATAATATCTGTTCTGTTGAAATTCTTTTAGATGGATCAACTACTAAAATTCTTGAAATTAAATTCTTTGCTTCTTGGGAAATATAACTTGGCATTTGATATCTACCGTTTTGTACTTTGATCAATAATTTTTTGATGTTGTCATCATTAAATGGCAAATGACCAGTTAATAAGGCAAATAAAATGATACCACATGACCAAATATCACTTGGAGCACCGTTATAACATTTACCCATTACAATTTCTGGAGATGCATAATGTGGAGACCCACACGATGTTTGTAATAATCTATTTGAAACTTGCAAAGCTGCCATACCAAAATCTGCAATTTTAATAATTCTTCTTTTCTTATCTAGTAATAAATTTTCAGGCTTTAAATCTCTGTGACAGATATTAAAGGAATGACAGTATGAAATACCATTTATAATCTGTTTAAAATAGTGAACAGCCTCACTTTCAGTCAGTTTCCCCTTTGAGACTAAGTAGTCAAATAATTCACCACCATCGACATATTCCAAGACTAAATACAATTCATTGTTATTTTCCCAGACCTCATAAAGTGCCATTACATTTGGATGCGATAATAATTTCATAATCACGATTTCTCTTTCGATACCGTATGGATTACCACCTCCACTATTTTCTATTGCCGTATTGTCAGTATTTCTAGCGTTATGAGTATTTGTGGTATTATGAATTGAAGAGTAGGATAGAAACAGATCACCATTATTAGAGTTTGTATTTTTCGATCTATGTTGATTATTAAATTTTTTATTTTTTGGAACAATTTTAATTGCAGCCAATTTACCAGTTTCTATATTTTTAGCTAATCTAACCCTACCTGAGGAACCTTTACCTAATGTTTTACCCAATTTCCAAGGGCCCACTGTATCTCTAGTTCTTCTTTTATTTTTATTCTTGCTATTATTACTGGCAGTTGACAAAGTTGGAGTTTTTGATAAAGCAGCAGCACCACTACCACCTCCACCACCGGTCATAGTGGATTCTTGTTGAGACAATCTTTTGGTAGCATCTGTGACAGATTTAACCACTTGATCCAAATGATTCTGTTCAATTGTTGATAGAGAGTTGATGGAACCACTGGTTCTTACACCTCGATGCTGAGAGCTTGAACGATATTTATTGACAGACACCATATGAAAAGATCCAACAAATAAAACTTCTCATGCGAACTTTCGAAATATAAATGAAGCAATTAAAAAGAATATATTAATACTCAGAAGTAAAAATCAAATAAAATAATAAAACGAAGGAATAATAGTTGGTAACTATGCAATCAAGATATTTGACTTTATAGATTTGTTATTGCAAAATCACTAATAATAATAATAGCACTTAAAACAGAATATCGAAATGTATCACTTGACGCTAGAACAATTTTCTACTTTGTCAAAATATATATATGGATATATAAATATTTTTTTTATTGCTTGAGAATCTGTTGTCAGTAAATAAAGCTCTAACTCCACACAATAGACTTGATACTAATCGTTATGATAAAATAACAATACTATAATAAAAATTATCCACAATGTACTAAATATGCAAATATGTGTATATATATAAAAACTACAAAGAATAAAGAAGTAATAGCTAATAAAATTTACATACTCTTTCGAAATCGAATCTCGAAATCAAAATTCAAAGCTCATCATCATAAACCGATCTATAAATTTAGCCTGACCTGACCAAAAACGCGAAATAATAACACACCGAAAACTAAACAAACAATACACCAAAGTAAACTAAACTTTCGAATTCGAACTAAGAAGTTTTTTAATATCCAAAAGACGTGTTTTGTCACTTCTTACAGCTTTCCAAGTTCGAAAGCTCTAAAGTTGGTAAGTTCGAAATAACTACAGAATACGTCAAGAGCAAAGGAAAGGGCATTCCAGTAAGCAATCAAGGGTTTTTCCTACTTAACTCTGTTGGTTTTGAATAAGCCAAACTTGTTTGCAACTAATTTTAACTTAATCGATTGTTTCTATTGCTTTCAAGCAATAGAACTAAAGCTATATAGTTAGAACTTGTCTCTGTTTGCTAGTAAGTTTTCGTGTTGAGAGGTTTCAATACCATCATAGTATATAGGCTAAACAATTTCAAGTTGTTGTTGTAGTTGTAGTTGTCGTTGTTTGTCTCTTGTATTACTTGTCTGTTCTATAATTGGGACAATGCACTTTTGATTTAATTTTGCTTTGCTCTTTCTGGGACAGGAATCTCTCTCTGTTCTTTGTTTTGGTTCTAGTTTGATGGATTGATTACACTGGATAAGTTTTTTCTTTCCCAACAGGCTGGTTGGAAGGCTTAGTTACTGTTTGAGTGTGTTAAACTGGAATCCATTATAACGTTATTGAAGTATTTTTAGGAAGACGACGAGGGAGGGAGGGGCCAGTGGAGGGGATGAGAGAGTTTGGGAACTGTCTTCTTCTGATCTCGTGACTTCATTACGTTAGACGTCATTTAATATATATGTAATATGTAATTTGCTCTCTGAGGTATCTGATGTTGCGTTTAGTTCGAATCTGTTGCAATTTTTACTCGTTCATTATATCTGTTAGCAGCAGAATCTAATTCCCATGCTGTGATTAAGGTTGCTTTTGGCTGTCTGTATTCTTAGGGGGGAAGGAGAACAGTTGAATATGCTATATTATTAGTTATCGCAACGCAAGTGATTATACTAACATTCTTATCTTAGTCATATATATATATATATATATATATAGATAGATATATATTCTGAAGCCCTGAATTTGTTGCAAACGTTTGTAATTGTTGGATATTTGTAAAGATATATAAAGAAAGTAACACATACAGACAGTTCTTATTGTTAAAATATGTTAAGTAACGAAGTAAAATCTCAACAGGAACTAATTAAAAGTTTACAGGAAACAATTTCATTGTTATCCCTTAACAAGGATGAGACCTTTATTCAAAAGAGAAATACTACAGATTACGACGAACTAGAAACCTACCATTTATCTCTACAGAATGAGGTGAACTTGAAAAGGTATTCAAAAGCTTTCATCGAATTCCAATATAAAAACCCAACTACCTATCATGTCGTTGAACATTTCAGAAACTTGTTAATTAGAGCTGGTTTTACTCAACTTGATGAAAAGAAGAACTGGTCTACTACTATCAAGAATTCAATTGGTGGTGATTATTTCACTATTAGGAATGGTACCAGTATTTGTGCATTCCGTGTAGGTAAAAACTGGATTCAAAGCAATGGTGTTGGTGCTATCAATTGTCACATCGATGCTCTTACTGCTAAGCTAAAGCCAGCATCTATTAAGGATGATATCGAAGGTTTCCAATTATTGGGTGTTGCTCCATATGGTGGTACTTTAAATGATGTTTGGTTCGACAGAGATCTGGGTATTGCTGGTCGTATCCTAGTTAGAGATCCTCAATCTAATAAGATTATCTCTAAATTGATCAATTCAGCACCACACCCAATTGCTAAGATCCCAACATTAGCCCCACATTTTGGCCAACCTGCTGTCGGTCCCTTTGATAAAGAAGATGAAGCTGTTCCTGTTATCGGTTTCTCTGATTGTCACCCAAAAGACAATGAAATCTCTGAAGACGAATCAAAGTGTCCATTAGTCGGTAAACATTCTATACATCTATTGAGATATATTTCAAAATTAGCTAATGTCAAAGTATCTCAATTGGTACAGCTCGATTTAGATTTATTCGATGTCCAAAAGGGTACTTTTGGTGGTCTAAAAGATGAATTTTTATTTGCCCCACGTCTTGATGATAGACTATGTTCATTTGCTGCCATGAATGCCTTGATCAGACGTAAATTGAAATGCGAAGAAAACTCAATTCCACCTAACACAACACTTGGTGGACAAGGTGATGACCATTTTGAAATTGTTACATTATATGATAACGAAGAAGTTGGATCACTAACAAGACAAGGTGCCAAGGGTGGATTAATGGAATCTGTTATCAACAGAGTAGTTTCAGCACAAAGAAACATCGATATAATCAATTCTTTTGATGATTCTTTCAATGAATGCAATTTTAATACCGCTGATATTCATCAATTATACGCTAATTCCGTTATACTTTCAGCAGATGTTAACCATATGTTGAATCCAAATTTCAAAAACGTCTATATGAAGAATCATTCACCAAAACCTAATGTCGGTGTCACATTGTCTTTGGATCCAAATGCTCACATGGCTACCGATGTTGTAGGTGTCACAATTTGTGAAGAGTTAGCCAGAATTAATAATGATAAGATACAATACTTCCAAATCAAAAATAATTCAAGATCTGGTGGTACTATTGGACCATCTATTGCTTCGCAGACTGGTGCTAGAACTATTGATTTAGGTATCCCACAAATGGCCATGCATAGTATCAGAGCAACAACTGGTTCATTAGACGTTGGTTTAGGTGTCAAGTTCTTCTTTGGTTTCTTCAGAAATTGGAGAGAAGTTAATGCAAGTTTCGGAGATTTGTAAGGAACTGAAGTTGCTATCAAATTGACAAATGAAACAAACAACAACAACATAATAATACCAGTCACTCTACTTATCTATTTAAAACATTTAGCAAATACCTATGTATGTGTACTTTAATATAAGTTCAGTCTATTTGATGTCATCAAATCGTACTATTTCACTTCTTTGGCGGTAACCATTCTACTAATTACCCGGACTAGTTTCAAGTTTCTGCAACGGCAAACTATTTTTTATTTCTTTTTTTCATTCTTTTTCTATTTTTGGACGCATTTCCAAATCGAGCTATCACATATCTGATCTGTGAATATCATTACCTATTTGGGATAATTGAAAACAAACCACTATAATTCAATAGAGAAGAACATGGCTTTTGCCATCAACCTCTAAGTGATTTCGAAATTCAAGTTGTCAATAGGAAATCGATATAATACACTTCTAAAATAGCACAAGATGAACAAAACGTATCGTAGAGATTAGAAGATTATTCTCACAAAAAAGATATCTAGAGTCTTGACTATAGTGATTTGTTTTATAAATTAAGACAGTTCTCTTGGAAGCAGAAGAAAAAAAGAAAGAATACAATTTTGTTGTTGTTTTAAGTTTTAAAGTTTTGATTTATAAACTGCTTCAAACTTTTTGATTTCGAAAGGATTCGTTCCATAAAATTGGGTTTTAATATATTACACTTCACAAAAGGGTTTATATATTTATTAGTTTTGGAGTAATATCAAAAGAAAAATATCCAAAACGAAATCAAAGTCTATTATTAGGTACAAAAACTATTGATCTAATCATTTACCTGATTACAAAGATACAATAAACAGATATATTTATATATATATACAGACATATATATATATTGCACGTATTCAGAGTTAACTTTCAATTCAAAGAGAGAAGGTTTCTAGTGTGCTATTTTGGTTAACGTTCTAATTTAACTGTTTGTGTACGAAGAGCTTTTATATTATCATTCGAGGTCTATTTTAATCGATTTTGATAATTGTTAAGAAAAGAAAATTAGTACTATAATTTAATAAAGAACTTTACTAATCCTTTATTTTTAAGAAGTTTCAGAATTTTCATAGTGGTTTCATAAAATTTCATTGAAAACACCAAATTTATTTTTCAGTTTGATCTTAAGTGTTTTCGTTAACATCATCCATTATTATTAATCATTTATAACATTATTACGCTTCATTGATAATTACTTTGAAATTGTAATAACATATCAATCGTTTTTGGAATAAATATTTAACGATAGAAGCTAAGATTGCATAATACATCTTTAAATTATCAATTCAAAAACATAATTTACACTTACAAGAATTTTTATTTAAGATTCTTCTAAGATAATATACATATAAAAGACATCCAAATACAAAATGTGTGGTATTTTTGGTTATTGTAACTATTTGGTCGAAAGATCAAGAGGTGAGATCGTCGATACTCTAGTTGAAGGTTTGCAACGTTTAGAATATAGAGGTTACGATTCTACTGGTATAGCTATTGATGGCGATGAACCAGATTCTACCTTAATTTACAGACAAATCGGTAAGGTCAGTGCTTTGATTAAAGAAATCGAATCAAAGAACCCAAATAGAGATGTCACTTTTGTTTCTCATTGTGGTATTGCTCACACAAGATGGGCTACTCATGGTGAACCTAAACAAATCAATTGTCATCCACAAAGGTCAGATCCAAACAACGATTTCGTTATCGTCCACAATGGTATTATTACTAACTTCAGAGAATTAAAAACTCTTTTACAAAATAAGGGTTACAAATTTGAAAGTGACACCGATACAGAGTGTATTGCAAAATTATTCAAACATATCTATGATACCAATTTGACTAACGGTGTAGAATTGGATTTCCACGAATTAACCAAATTGGTCCTATTAGAACTAGAAGGTTCATACGGTTTATTATGTAAATCTTCACACTACCCTGGTGAAGTCATTGCCACAAGAAAGGGTTCTCCATTATTAATTGGTGTGAAATCTGAAAGAAAACTAAAAGTTGATTTTGTCGATGTTGAATTCGCTGATGAAAACATTGGTCAACCTGAAACTCCATTAGTTGAAAATAACAATGCTTTAAGTACTAAACAAAGAAATTTCACCGAACAACAAGGAGAAAGCACGTTATTACCTATTGCCGCCAATGAATTTAACTTGAGACACTCTCAATCAAGAGCTTTCTTAAGTGAAGATGGTGCTCCAAACCCTATTGAATTCTTTTTATCATCTGATGCTTCTTCTGTTGTAAAACATACTAAGAAAGTTTTATTCTTGGAAGATGATGATATTGCCCACATTTATGATGGTGAACTACATATCCATAGATCAAGAAGAGAAGTCGGTGCCTCAATGACAAGATCAATTCAAACCCTAGAAATGGAATTAGCACAAATTATGAAAGGTCCTTACACACATTTCATGCAAAAGGAAATTTTTGAACAACCTGAATCAACATTCAACACTATGAGAGGTAGAATTGATTTCGATAATAATAGTGTTATGCTAGGTGGTCTAAAAGCTTGGTTACCTGCTATTAGAAGGGCTAGAAGAATTATAATGATTGCATGTGGGACTTCATACCATTCTTGTCTTGGTACAAGAGCAATTTTCGAAGAATTATCAGAGATTCCTGTAAGTGTGGAATTGGCTTCTGACTTTTTAGATAGAAAATCACCAGTATTTAGAGATGACATCTGTGTTTTTGTTTCACAGAGTGGTGAAACTGCTGATACAATGTTAGCATTAAACTACTGTTTAGAAAGAGGTGCCCTAACTGTTGGTATTGTTAATGCTGTTGGTTCATCCATCTCAAGAGTTACTCATTGTGGTGTGCATATTAATGCAGGACCAGAAATTGGTGTTGCTTCAACCAAAGCTTACACATCACAATACATCGCCTTAGTCATGTTAGCATTATCCTTATCTGACGATAGAGTCTCAAAGGTTGAAAGAAGAAAAGAAATTATTCAAGGCCTGAAGAGAATCCCTGGACAAATAAAACAGGTATTGAATTTAGAGTCAAGAATTAAGGAATTATGTGATAAAGAATTAAAGGACCAAAAATCACTATTATTGTTAGGTAGAGGTTATCAATTTGCTTCTGCTCTTGAAGGTGCCTTGAAGATTAAAGAAATTTCTTATATGCATTCTGAAGGTGTTTTGGCAGGTGAATTGAAACACGGTGTTTTAGCATTGGTTGACGAAGATCTTCCAATTATTGCATTTGGTACCAGAGATTCTTTGTTTCCAAAGGTTGTTTCATCAATTGAACAAGTTACTGCTAGAAAAGGTAAACCTATCATTATTTGTAATGAAAATGATGAAGTATGGAAGAAGAAATGTGACAAAATCAATTTGGTAAAGCTTGAAGTTCCACAAACTGTCGATTGTTTGCAAGGTTTATTAAACATTATTCCATTACAACTAATGTCATACTGGTTGGCTGTCAACAAGGGAATTGACGTTGATTTCCCAAGAAATTTAGCTAAGTCAGTTACTGTTGAATAATTCATTTCCACATCGTAGACTAAGCACATAAATAAACATACCAAAAATAAAGAAGAACAAACTAAATGAATTTGTGCTTGAATAATAAAAACAGGATAAATAATTCAAAAATTAAAAAAATGAAATGTATTCTCCCAATACATTATTGATGTTTTCTTTCGAAGTCACTAATAGATATATTAAAAATAAAAAAGAATACTAATTAGTACTAGATTCAGTCAAATAATACCAATTTTTTTCAACACCTTTAATCTATATTTAAAAACTTCTACGTGATATATATAATTATTTAACTAATTTAACTAATTCTTCCAAAAAAAAAAAATCAGAGACATATTTCTGTCCCCATCGCAAGCCAATTTAAGCATTACAATATTAGTTTTTACTAGTTTCTTATAGGATAACGAATATCCAACAATCGCTCGCATTCTTCATAACAATAGTATACTATAAAACAGAACTACTGAGAGATTTTAAAGATCTGTCATATAATATATAATCTACAGTTATCAACTGTACAATTGCGGTAAATAAATGTATGCTTTCCCACATTACAAGAATACTATACCAAAACACTAAACCATATTACTTCAACATGTAAATAATTACATCAAGCAGAACATCAAACTAAATTGCCTTCCTTCTACAGAAATCGGTAAATAAAAGAAAGCAAAAGCCAAGATTAAGCTGAGAAGCCTTTAACCTTTACGGGGGAGACGGATGAGGGGGGTCTCTCGAGTTACCTTTTTCCCTTGTCTGTCTTTACTAGGAAATATTGGCAAGGTGAAAAATAAACCAAGTTTACGAATTGGATCATTAATCGATTCGAAAATTTGGGAGAGATGGCCTATTATTTCGAACAATTGATGTATTTCTTGTTGTAGTTTAATCAACAATATTATTAAAACTTTAGATTATCATTTTTTATATTAGATGAGTGGTATTTCTTTATTTTATAACGAATAGACTCTTTAATTATACCACTGAGCTTTCAAGAACAAAGGGTTACTTACACAGTTTGGCTTCCATATATTAATATATATGTCGAGAGGGAACTTGAAGTGAATAGATCATAAGATATATATAGTACATCATTCGCTATTTTGAATTATAATTACTTTTAGCTGTGTTCAGATATCAGATATTTTTACAATTGAACAAATAATTGTTGGTACGTATTAATATCAATTGTTAATAGTTATAAAATTCTAGGCATATAGTTAGAAGGATGTCATTTGTTGGGAATAGAAGGCATATAAGGAATAATGCCAATGATATGGAGTCTAGAAGGGTATATAGTGATACTCCTTCAGTAAGTGCGGCAGCGGCAGCGGCAGCAGCAATATCAGCACATTCTCAACCTGCGTCAAGAAATAATAATTTACGTTTATCTTCAATGAATTATAACAGAACAAATACGTTGGTTTCTACTCCTAGAAGGGTTGTTTCAAATGCAGAGACGACTCGTTATGGTAGTTTGAACAGTTCGAGTCATCGTTTTACGAATGGGAGAAGCTCTATGAATAGATCAGCAACAATGGCAAATATGTCATACAATATAGACAGCAATAAAAATTCTAGAGTTCATTCAATTACAGCCAATGAAGTATTTAAGGAGTTTGGCGGGCCAAAGACTCCCGGTGTTATACACAACACAAGAGATTTATCTCGAACGAATAGGTTAAATGGTACTCAATCTTTTAGAAACTCATCGTCAATAACTTCTAATAATAAGGTTAGGTACGTACCTGGGGCACATGGTTTAGTTCCATTGAATGTTCAAACATCTCCGAGACCAAAAAAGAAAGTGCCTAGTATTAATATTGATACCAAAAGATACCAATTATCAGCTCCTACCTCACCGACAGTAATTGATAGAAAACTGTCTTTACAAGTTAGGGAGAACACCCACAATAAAAAGTCAATACAAATGAGAAATACCAACAATATTAAAAACAAAAGCATAGTAGATACTAATGATGGAGATAAGAACACAATTCCAACTAATAAATCAAAAACAACTTTGTTAAATACTAAGATAGATGTAGGGGAAGATTTAGTTGGAGATACATTTAGAAAGATGATAGATGATTTTAGAATCGACAATAGCTATGATAATGATGATAATGAAAAAGATGTAACTAGTAGTAGAGATGGTTTTAAAGATGAAGCAAGGACCAAATCTAGTGAAGTTCAAAAAGATGAAGGAACTATTGCTGTACCAGAGGTGAAGCCAACTGAAGCTGAGACACATTTGAAAGTGGGCGTTGATGGTCATATATCACCAACGTCACCCACGGATAGTGTAATGTCGAGTGATTACCATGATGCACCTGATCATTCTGATCTTCTAGTGATAAACAGTATAGCGGAAACTAATACTGCTAATGAGACCTCAAAGCTTCAGTCAACAGATTCATCAGATAACAATCCAATTGTCCTTGAAACTAACAAGCCACAAGAAACAAGTAAAAACTTTCAAAACCAGGACAAATCTACTGCTCCAATCTTCAGCAATAAAGTTACTAAATTTCCTGGTATATCTGATGAGCTGCCACCGTCAAATGCATTTGAAGAACTGGATGAGATGCAAGATTTGTTAACAGAAGCCATAATGAATGAACGTGATTTAGTTAAAGATGATCAATTATTAGCATCAGAAAATATAGATATAACTATGTCCAGCATCAATACAGGCCAGCTCCAGTTATCAAGATCTTTGAGCAAGTCATCAAATCTATCTGAGGTCTCTGACACCATTAAGAGTAACCCTAATACCCCTATGAAAACTACTTTACGCTCACCAAATGAATCAATATCGGTTTCTCCGCTTACTAAAGACACTTTCAAATCCGAGGATTCGATATCTCCTGAACTTTTAAATTTAGACTCAACAATTAATCAACATTATACTTTTGATACTTCACAGAACAAGAAAAGTACAGTTGCTAGGTTTTCAGCTAGGAACAAACCCATTTTAAACTACAAGGCCAATAATTCTATTTCTGTTGACGAAATCAATGATTTCGACGCTCCTGGTGAAGAGTTAACTCTTGACAAGAAACACTCAATTAGTTCTAGGTCAGCTCAAGATCTTCGCCAGATTAAAAACAAGCCCTCTCCATTACCAATAGCTAAACAGTTAGTCCCGCCAGCAAGGTCCAATCGTAGACCCACAGGAAGAAAGATTGGTGTCGAAAATAGAGAGGGTTCTAATAATACAACCAAAGAAGTTAGAGGGATTCAAAAATCTCCTTCAAAAATGAGAGAAGTTCAACCTGAGTCTGGAAGGTCAAGCTTCGAAAAGGCTCGTAAGCAAGAAAGCAACTTAGGTTTCAAAAGAAAGTCCTTAAGAACTGGTGTCACTAGTCAAAGGCTCAACGGCTCAAATAATTCTTCAAATATGAATAGTCCTGTTTTGAAGAATTCAGGATTCAGTACTCCGACTTTTAGAAGTCCAGATTCTGGTGAACGTTGGGAATCTAGATTTGCAGATTCTGATGATGAAACTGAGAATATCATGTTCAGTGGAAACGCCCACAGCGATAATACTATCCAAAGCATTGTAGAAAGCAGATATAATTCCAATGGATATTACAACTGCAACCAAAAAGGATAGTAGATTTAAGGCTAGTGAATATACCTTAAGAACAGTGACCGAGCTGCCATCTTCATATGAAAACAGTCCATCAGCCTCAGCATTGTCATTTAAACATGAAAACAACTTAGAGAAGCAGAGTTCAAAATTTGGTGGTAAACTGAAAGCATTGTTCGGAAAGAGAGAAATTGATTAATTAAACTAATTTTAAACCTGTTCTGAAATTTTTGACTATTCAGTTCTATCATTATTATGTATTAATTATTATATATGATACTTAGAGTTAAAATTAATTATGCATCTTAGACACATCATGCAGGGATCCACAGACATAATCTATATTTGAATCATTGATACCACTTAGAGATAACCTCCCATCGGAAGTTAAATATATCGAGTACTTATCTTTCAATAGTTGAACTTGATCTATATCAAGCCTTGTAAAATAAAACATACCATGTTGTTGAGAGGAATCTACTAGACCTGACCAACCCAATTTATCATACATTTGTTTTCTGACATTAGTTAATCTCCCAACAATTGAGTGAACGTCTTGGTGCCATTGGTTTCTCAATTCTGGTTGTGACAAGACTAAATTCGCAATGCGACAACCATATCCAGGAGGTGATGAATAAATACCACGAACTATTTTCTTTAATTGAGAATCAATACTTAGTTTTGCTTTCTCTAAGTTTGGAGGTACCACAATACTTAATGAACCAACTCGTTCTCCATATAGACCCATGTTTTTGGCAAAAGATTGACATAAGAATAGACCATGTTTCCAACCCTTATATCTTGATTCATCAAGACAGTGTCTCAACAAATATGCATCATCATATAAACTACCCGATTCCAATCCTTGATAGGCCATATCAATTATCGGTATCATGTCTAATTCATAAACTGTGTCTATAATTTCATTCCATTGATCTATTGTTGGATCAAAACCAGTAGGATTATGACAACATGCATGTAAAATTATCGATTGGGGAAGTTTAGAGTTCGAACTTCTAACTTCAGTTTCTAAGTTGATTCTAACCAACGATCAATAGTAATTTTGCCATCATTATAATATGAATAGTACTTTAAGTTCTTGAAACCATTCATATGGAAGATATTGTCATGATTAGGCCACGAAGGATTTGGAATCCAAACTGTATCAGATATAAATGAGGATAGTAGCTTTGAAGCTACCGCGATTGCACCAGTTCCACTTAAACTTTGGATGAAACTAACTCTATTATCAGCTATTAATTTATCTCCATATTTTGGAACAGAGTCTCTAAATAAAAAATTCAGGACATTATCTCTATAATTTGGGCAACCTGAAATGGGTAGATAAGACAAGTTTTTATTTAATGCATCGTCTAAATCTATAATTTCTTGAGCCTTTGTAATAGCAGGTAAAGTAGACACTTTACCATGTCCATCTTTATAGATACCCACTGTCAGATTAACTTTATTGGTATTTTTATCCTTGACAAATTGTTCAGTTAAACCTAATACACGATCTGGTGGAGCTAATGGTATTTGAGTCAATGTGGATACATTTCTTATCATCAATGAACCTTTCAAGAGATTATAATCCTTAAATCTTTTTAAACATTTGAAAGAAATCATTCTTGTTTTCAAAAAAGGTCTAGCAGGATGTTGATATGTTCATTAAATACAAGGAATAAATTCTAATTTACAATCTTGTATATATCAATATCAAACCTTTACACAATTTTATGTTAATTGGACACTCCAAGTTTATCGTTGTTATACATAATTCCAACTATATTAAGAATAAAAAAAAATAACATCCAAATCTGACTATTTAAATTGCAAGTAATGAAGTTCAATATGATATTTGCCAGCTAAAGTAATAAAGAATGTTTTATACATTAAACATGATTAATTCAAAAAAAAAATTTTAATATTAAATTCATTAATCAAAAAGAGTCTCAATTACTGAGTGTCATTAAGATATT
>NW_001834590.1:0-40440 GCF_000150035.1 Vanderwaltozyma polyspora DSM 70294
AGTGTTGGTGTTAACAGAACCAGTCATTGATTCAGTGTTGGAGTTGGTGTTGGTGTTAACAGAACCAGTCATTGATTCAGTGTTGGTGTTGGTATTGGTGTTAACAGAACCAGTCATTGATTCAGTGTTGGTGTTGGAGTTGGTGTTAACAGAACCAGTCATTGATTCAGTGTTGGAGTTGGTGTTGGTGTTAACAGAACCAGTCATTGATTCAGTGTTGGAGTTGGTGTTGGTATTGGTGTTAACAGAACCAGTCATTGATTCAGTGTTGGTGTTGGTGTTGGTGTTAACAGAACCAGTCATAGATTCAGTGTTGGAGTTAGTGTTGGTGTTAACAGAACCAGTCATTGATTCAGTGTTGGTGTTGGTGTTAACAGAACCAGTCATTGATTCAGTGTTGGAGTTGGTGTTGGTGTTAACAGAACCAGTCATTGATTCAGTGTTGGTGTTGGTGTTGGTGTTGGTGTTAACAGAACCAGTCATTGATTCAGTGTTGGTGTTGGTGTTGGTGTTAACAGAACCAGTCATTGATTCAGTGTTGGAGTTGGTGTTGGTGTTAACAGAACCAGTCATTGATTCAGTGTTGGTGTTGGTGTTGGTGTTAACAGAACCAGTCATAGATTCAGTGTTGGTGTTAGTGTTGGTGTTAACAGAACCAGTCATTGATTCAGTGTTGGAGTTGGTGTTGGTGTTAACAGAACCAGTCATTGATTCAGTGTTGGTGTTGGTATTGGTGTTAACAGAACCAGTCATTGATTCAGTGTTGGTGTTGGTGTTGGTGTTAACAGAACCAGTCATTGATTCAGTGTTGGTGTTGGTGTTGGTGTTAACAGAACCAGTCATAGATTCAGTGTTGGTGTTGGAGTTGGTGTTGGTGTTAACAGAACCAGTCATTGATTCAGTGTTGGTGTTGGTGTTGGTGTTAACAGAACCAGTCATTGATTCAGTGTTGGAGTTGGTGTTGGTGTTAACAGAACCAGTCATAGATTCAGTGTTGGTGTTAGTGTTGGTGTTAACAGAACCAGTCATAGATTCAGTGTTGGTGTTGGTGTTGGTGTTAGTGTTGGTGTTAACAGAACCAGTCATTGATTCAGTGTTGGAGTTGGTATTTGTTTGTATCGATTCAGTTTTGGTTTGGGAATTAGTGGTACTGACCAGAGATCTTGAGTTAGTGGAAATAATACTACTGTAAATAGAGGACTTCGATATTTCTTCCGAAGATTTTGATTCACTGGTTGAAGATAATGTCGTTGGTGTTTCCACGACGTAGATCGTTTCAGTTGTTTCCTCTCCATCACTGCCTGTGAAAGTAGTTGTGATCGTAGTGAAGGTGGACGAGTGGCTACCAGTCCAGTAGGTGTATGAGGTGGATGTTAGTCCATTGGTAGGTGTTTCCACGACGTAGATCGTTTCAGTTGTTTCCTCCCCATCACTGCCTGTGAAAGTAGTTGTGATCGTAGTGAAGGTGGACGAGTAGCTACCAGTCCAGTAGGTGTATGAGGTGGATGTTAGTCCATTGGTAGGTGTTTCCACGACGTAGATCGTTTCAGTTGTTTCCTCCCCATCACTGCCTGTGAAAGTAGTTGTGATCGTAGTGAAGGTGGACGAGTGGCTACCAGTCCAGTAGGTGTATGAGGTGGATGTTAGTCCATTGGTAGGTGTTTCCACGACGTAGATCGTTTCAGTTGTTTCCTCCCCATCACTGCCTGTGAAAGTAGTTGTGATCGTAGTGAAGGTGGACGAGTGGCTACCAGTCCAGTAGGTGTATGAGGTGGATGTTAGTCCATTGGTAGGTGTTTCCACGACGTAGATCGTTTCAGTTGTTTCCTCCCCATCACTGCCTGTGAAAGTAGTTGTGATCGTAGTGAAGGTGGACGAGTAGCTACCAGTCCAGTAGGTGTATGAGGTGGATGTTAGTCCATTGGTAGGTGTTTCCACGACGTAGATCGTTTCAGTTGTTTCCTCCCCATCACTGCCTGTGAAAGTAGTTGTGATCGTAGTGAAGGTGGACGAGTGGCTACCAGTCCAGTAGGTGTATGAGGTGGATGTTAGTCCATTGGTAGGTGTTTCCACGACGTAGATCGTTTCAGTTGTTTCCTCTCCATCACTGCCTGTGAAAGTAGTTGTGATCGTAGTGAAGGTGGACGAGTGGCTACCAGTCCAGTAGGTGTATGAGGTGGATGTTAGTCCATTGGTAGGTGTTTCCACGACGTAGATCGTTTCAGTTGTTTCCTCCCCATCACTGCCTGTGAAAGTAGTTGTGATCGTAGTGAAGGTGGACGAGTAGCTACCAGTCCAGTAGGTGTATGAGGTGGATGTTAGTCCATTGGTAGGTGTTTCCACGACGTAGATCGTTTCAGTTGTTTCCTCCCCATCACTGCCTGTGAAAGTAGTTGTGATCGTAGTGAAGGTGGACGAGTGGCTACCAGTCCAGTAGGTGTATGAGGTGGATGTTAGTCCATTGGTAGGTGTTTCCACGACGTAGATCGTTTCAGTTGTTTCCTCCCCATCACTGCCTGTGAAAGTAGTTGTGATCGTAGTGAAGGTGGACGAGTGGCTACCAGTCCAGTAGGTGTATGAGGTGGATGTTAGTCCATTGGTAGGTGTTTCCACGACGTAGATCGTTTCAGTTGTTTCCTCTCCATCACTGCCTGTGAAAGTAGTTGTGATCGTAGTGAAGGTGGACGAGTGGCTACCAGTCCAGTAGGTGTATGAGGTGGACGTTAGTGCGTTGGTAGGTGTTTCTATAATATATATGGTTTCAGTAGTTACTCCCTTATCTGTTCCGATGTATGTTGTAGTAATTGATTTAATTGTCGAGGTGTATGTTCCTGTCCAGTATGTGTAGCTACTACTTGTTGTGGTAAAAGGCCTTCTTGTATATACAAAATATGTTGTTTCGATTGTTAGTTGTCCATCGCTTTGTGTAACAGTAGTATAAATCGTTGAGTATGTATATTCAGTTAAGAATGTTGATTGGCTTTCAGAGATAGAATTTTCATCTAATTGCTCTCTCTTGAATAGTGCATTATCAGGCATTTGCCTGATAATTGTAAATATTGATCTTTTCTTCAGTTCGGATCTTTGTATAATAGGTATAGTTGATGCATATTCATCTTGATCTATATATTGTTGGGTATTGGTTTCAGTCTGATCGTAATCTGCATCTGGTAGTAATGTAGTTTTTCTCGAAGTCATTCTCTTAGGAGTAGAAATAATGAAAATAGTTTTAGTTCTTTGTTCACCATTTTCATTTGTAAAAGTTGAAGTGATCGTAGATAAGGTAACTGTACCTGATCCAATACTAGGTTGATATATAGATTCTTCATTATCAAATACACTTTTTTGTAACTTATATTCTTTTTCAATCCCTTCGGCAAATTCGTCAATAGTAGTGTGTTTTTTATGCAGGTCAAAAGAATATTCTTCATCACTAGGCAACTTTTGATCCTTTGTAAGAGGACTTCCCAAAACATGATTGAGGAAAAGGCAGAGCAAGAAAAACCTTTCAAGTATTCTCATCTTGTGGTTCTTTTTGATATACTCAGGCTGATTATATCATGTATAATATGTGGATAATGGTATAAAGAATAGAGAAATTATCAAGAGTTAGGCGATCATAATCAAGATATTAGATCTGTTTATATAGTTCTTTGAGTAACCAATAATAAATGTATAAAGGAAAACTTTGTCGTTATCGTTTTAGAAAGTCGGTATTGATCATTGGCCAATTTAGCACATTAACTTCCCCAGTTTCAATGGGGAATTCGTTATAACTACCTCTTATTAAACATTTTATCATTGTACAGTCTTTCATAGGAATAGTTGAACGTAGTTTTATTTTAATAGATATAAATAAGGTTATGAAAGCTTCCATATTGATATGTAGGTTATTCTTTTATTATTCTTCTTATCAATTGGAGGGATAGGATCTTTTTCTTAGAAGGATCACATTCTTCCCCTCAAATTAAATTATATGCTCTGAAACTGAATCTTTAATTATTCTTCAGTAGATAATTAAATTGGAGAAACACGAAAAATATATATATTTTTTTAATGCAATATTAATGAAGAGTTTGATTGTTTAAACTTATATTTGGCATTCTGGATTGAATCCATTCTAACGAATTATTATTGCTAGAAAAAAGAAAATTACAAAACTTTAATAGACAACTTGTCTTTCTGTTTTCTTCATATTCCCAAAAACATTAATGAAATATGTGTATTCTTTTGTTGGTGCAGCATAGTTGTAATTTTGATTGCTGATTAGTTCTAATAACTCTCAATCTACTATGTTTCCTCCATTTATCAAATTCTGTTTAAATATAGAAAAGAAGAAGGAAATAGGTAAATTTAGACTGTATATCAGTTGTAATCTAACTTAATTTTGAAGTTTCATATCGACTATTATATCTCTTCTTCATTTTTTTGCTTTATATGTGTTACACGATTGAGTAGGTAATATCTGCTCTATATTAAATAGGATTGAAAAGTAACTCCTAGGAGGGTATTTAATCACGGTTAAAATCGTGTGCAAAATAAAGAACGTTTCTAATGGTCAATCAAACTTACGTAATTTTTCAACTTGTAAACAAACAACCCATAGAGAGATAGAATATAAAATTTCCGTTTTTTTAGATCTTCCAAAAATTCTTGATTTAAAATGACGACAGATACGACACCCTGTTGTTTACTCTTTTAGAAAGTCGATCAAAACATTTCGTTAAAATTGCTTTGTTATTGCTGTTGTCGTTGATATTTGCTAATAAAGGATAAAACCCAAATTTATTTACCACTGTTATTTATGTTTTACCCACATAAAATTCAATTGTTATTGTTACATCTTAAAGTATGTTGAATTATGGTAGTGCAACAGAAATAAATCATCTTAGTTTAATCACGAACTCATCCAGAGTCGTGATAGAATTTGCAGATTATGATTTTTCTGCATAAATGAATCTCTAATTTTGAGGTTTTGAACCTTATATTGACAAGAAATAAATGAACGAAGATCCATTTAGTATTTATCCTTTTGGTTTATCTTGTTTCTTTTTGCCAAATTTCCTTTGAAAGTGATTCTAGACACAAGTAAGTTGAAATTAAAATATAATCTGGACTTATGATTATGAATGAAAAGCCTACTGATACTGAATATCTGTGAACACTAAAGATTTCCGAAATTGTAGACGTATCCTCTTTTCATTGTTCAAGTAAGGAAATTTAGAAGTAGTTATCCAACTGTTAAGAAAAAAATTAGATATATATATATATATATATATATATATATATATTCTAAATTTATCATTAAAGGGTCTGTATTTTTTATAAAAACGCTTTTCTCTGATTTTCCTCTGGTTTGAAAAGAAATGGGTGGGTGGGCTGTTTCTCAGTTTTTATTCTTAAGAATTCACCGCAACATTTTCTATATAAAATAGAACTAGTTATTTTGCTTAATTATTTATTTTTAAATACTGTTTTATTTTTTAATATTTCTAAAACTTAGAGTTCTTTTTTAAAAGAGAAACCCACTTCTAGCAATATCTTAATTGCAATTGATACTCTCAAAGAGTAGTTGAATTAGAATCAATTCAAGTGTGCTACGTATGAATATTTGAAAGCCAAAGTCCTTAAAACTTACTTATCTTATTGTAAAAACTTATCTTATTGTAAAATGTATTTCTTACCGGGGGGAAAGAAGTTCAAAAAGGAGACAAATGTATTTTCCCTTGACAGAATTGGAAAACCTAAATTATTGCTTATTATTATCTCTTTTGCTGTTTTATTTCTATACCGGTTACTATCTAATTAACTGTAATCCAATTGTATTCGAAAATTGGTAATACAGTACATATTGATAAGACAAAATAAAGTGCTTTAAAAAATATTATATATTACTAAATAGTTACTTTTAAATATAATTGTTTTTGAAGAACGAAGAATACTTTTACTTGAATGTTTGACAACATAACATTCAAACTTATAAAAAGAAAATAATTAATGGTTCAAAAAAATATTCTTGGGAGGTATCAGAAGTGGGCTATTTTTTTTTAAACAATGATACTGTCACCATGGTTTGTTTCAGTATTTTCAGTGGAGTTGCTGAACTTACTAGTGTCTTCTCCATTGAAGGCTTTTAATTTACCGTTAACATACACATAATATACGCATACGGCGCGTGGGGCACCATCTTCGTCGGTTGTTATGATCATGCCTGTTGAATAAGTAGGGTTTTCCATGTCATAAATACGCCCGTCAGGGAAGTCAGTATAAATGGTAGTGGTGGTTACAAAAACTGGAATAAAAACTTGATAAATAGTCTCAGTCGTTTCATAGTCATCTGTACCAGTGAAAGTTCTAGTTTCTACGGCGGTAGTACTGAAGAAACTATTTGACCAGTAATCAGATGTAGTTGTTGAAGTTGCTCTAATTGGAGTTTCTACGATATAAATTGTTTCTGTCGTAACTAAGTTGTCTGTACCAGTCACAGTTGTAGTGATTGTGGAGAAAATAGTATCATAGGAGCCAGTCCAAAATGTAGTGCTCGTAGTAGTAGTATAAATTGGAGTTTCTACTTCAGATGAAGTTTGAATTGGGAGTTCCTATTTCAGATGAAATTTTGAATTGGAGTTTCTATTTCAGATGAAGTTTGAACTGGAGATTCTATTTCAGATGAAGTTTGAATTGGAGTTTCTATTTCAGATGAAGTTTGAACTGGAGATTCTATTTCAGATGAAGTTTGAATTGGAGTTTCTATTTCAGATGAAGTTTGAATTGGAGTTTCTATTTCAGATGAAGTTTGAACTGGAGTTTCTATTTCAGATGAAGTTTGAACTGGAGTTTCTATTTCAGATGAAGTTTGAATTGGAGTTTCTATTTCAGATGAAGTTTGAATTGGAGTTTCTATTTCAGATGAAGTTTGAATTGGAGTTTCTGTTTTAGATTTAGTAGGTATTGGCGTTTCTGTTTTAGATGTAGTACAAACGGTCTGCCAGCAACTTTTAGTTTTGGTTCCACATTGGTCTGTCCAATAATTGCAAGATGTAGTAGGCTTTGGTGGAGATAAACATTTTTCTTTACACTGAGTTGTGGATACACAATTTAAGGTGTTATATTTAGAGTCCAAAGTACATCCACTTGGGTGAACAATAGGAGTAGTACATTTAGATGTAGTACAAACGGTCTGCCAGCAACTTTTAGTTTTGGTTCCACATGGGCCAGTCCAATAATTGCAGGATGTACCTGGTGGAGGATATAGACATCTTTCTTTACACGGAGTTGTGGATACACATTTTAAGGTCGTACCACATCTAGTGTCCAACGTACATCCACTTGGATAAGTAGGAGAAACAGTGCATGTAGTTGGAGTACAAACTGTCTGCAAGCAACTTCTAGTTCTTGTTCCACACGCGTCTGTCCAATAATTGCAGGAAGCACACTTAGTATATGTGTAATTTTCTCTACATGCAGTTGTGGTATAACATTTTAAGGTCGTACCACATCTAGTGTCCATAGTACATCCGCTTGGGTAAGTAGTGGAAGCAGTGCATTTAGTTGGAGTATAAACAGTATGCCCGTTACATTTGACTCTTCCTCCTCTTGGGTCTGTCCAATAACTGAGGGGTCCATTCTTTGTACTTGTGAATTTGTTTGCCCACGGAGTCGTAGTAAAACAGTTTAAGGTATTCCACCTAGAGTCCAAAGTACATCCATTTGGATAATTTCCTGCGCACGCACAGAATTTCAAAAAGATTAAGAGATATATCGAAGTTAAAATATTATTCATTTTAATTTTTCGAATGTCTTAAAATCTTCAAACTTATTCTTCTTGTTTGTTGGGTATAAGAATCAATCTCCCGAAAACTATTTATTTACTCAGAGAATCGTTCGAACTTGTGTTTGTTTATACTATCAATTCTGAACCGGATTAAGTAGATATTAAGGCTTGGTGTATTATCTTTTGTTTTTAGTGCTAAAAATAATACGGAAATACCGAAAGCATCTTCAGTCTATTAGTTGATTCGGCTGTCCTTATATATAAAATAAAATATATAAATCTATGAAGATTAAATTTTCACTCTCAATAATTTAGATCTAAATGACAGCATATGGTCCCTGTTCCTTTATGTGCAAGAAAATCTAATGTATATATGACATTAGTTGTTTGTAGCCTACTAAATTGATGTTTAAACTGAAAGGGTCAGATTTCTAAAATTTTATTTAAAAGCTCAATCAAGTTTTACGAAAACGTGTCCTTTTTTAACCTATTCCAAGTAACATAGTTAATTCTCTAATTGCGTTATAAGTAACTCTCACTATAAATAATACAGTTAGTAGGGAAACAGAATACGTTTCGAAGAGGGAAACTTTTTCTAACATTTGAATACTTAATTTATTAATTGGGTCAATATAAATAAAGAAGTAATCTATATAATGTTTAAGTGTTGCTTGTCTTTCTTAGACTAGAGAAACTATTAAAAATTTTTAACTATATATGTACGTACAAAAAAAATAGACCTGTGAGGTATATTTTTCTTCCCTCTTTGTTATAAGCCATTTCAATACAATATACCTCTTTTCTTTTATTGACTCTTTTTAGACATTTTGCAGTAAAAAAGAAAAAAGATTTCAGCCAAAACATTTCAAGTCAGGCTTTTTGCTTTGCTTTAAATTTCATTCAAGTTTGACAGTAAACCTAATGAGGAGGGGGCAAAACTGGAATAGTGTAGAAATTTAATAACAGAATTAAGAAATAAGGATAAGAAATCAGTACCCCAAATTTTATGCTACATTAGTTTATTGAAAAGCAATATTGCAGACTTTCCCTTTAATTGAACGTTTTTGGACACATTTCTAAAGTTTTAAAGAATTTTATAGTTCGGAAAATTCCCCAATGAAAAGGATTGAACTAGGTCTATTTTAGTATTTCAGTTTTTGGAAGTGACAGATCTTTTAAAAGAAGTATCATTTCGAAAATTTTTGTTCAATTCCATGTATCTAATAATTTAGTTGCTTTTTCCTTTAGATTATTTATCAATATTAATAGTACGAGCAAAAACTTCAAGCAATTCAGAGTGATAGGCCTAAAAGATATATGCCTGTATGAAAGAGGGGAATATTGAGAGTAGTTACCCAAAGGAATTTGGTAAAGCTTTTGGTTTGGGAGTTTTACGAAGTAGTTAACCTCAACATAATTTATCTTTAAGACCTATAAAATTTAAAAATGTCTGGCTGAAATATCTAAGAGACTGAATAAAATTACATCAAAAAGAAATAAATCATACCAGGGTGTTTAAAAAGTATTTTGAATTAAAGAATTTTTCCCGTTCCAAATCTGATATTGGAAACCAAAGAAAAGTAAATGATATCTTAATATCTCAATACGACAAACGCACGCATAGAGTACGTTTCTTTTTGAAATTCAAATTCGTCTATCCCTAGTTCAGCAGCGATTGCACTCTAACTGGTGTTTGAAAGGCAGGTAACTTCTACCAATGAAAACCAAAAAATGATGAATGAAACTTTTTAGGAAGTTGAAATGTTTGTCAATATTCGTCACCGGTTATTCTGGACTAGATCACATTTCTAGACCCCTCTAAAAACAAATTAGCTGTAACAAGATTACAGGGTATCCTTTTGGAATCTTCTAATATGAAAATGAACGGAAAGAAGGGTTAATTCTCCTCACTTTTAATAAAAGAGAAGTGTCTGCTGATTTTATTATGCTAGCGGAAATATTCTTGAAAAATGACACATTTGACAGATAGAAAATAATTGCAGAACAAATTTTGAAAAAAAGAAATAACAAATTTGTGACTATGAGATCCCTTATTCCTTGTTTTTCTAATGTTGTTAACTTACAAGTAGGGGCAGGTTGCAGTATTTTTTTGGCAATCATAAAATCATTTACCTAATTTAGAGATTTACAAAAGAAAAAATGTTTCAATTTCCTTTTTAGTTCTATCTTAATATCTGTTATTATTTTGATTTTCTATTTTAATAAGAAAAAAAGTAATCATGTATTTCTGATTGCTTCTACCTTTCAACTGTTATGTTTTTTGGGAATTATTCAACAAGATAATAGAATTGCTAATCAGAAGTTCCAGGTTTCCTTAAGTATATTAATAATGTAGTAAAGATAGGAAAGTAAGGTAATATTTTTTCCCTCTTTCTATGTTAAAAACATAGCAAAAAAATTTAAAGCGTGATAGAATTTCCTTTGTAAAAAAGAGGGAAAAAGCAATTTTGCATTTTTCAGATAATATACGTTTTACAATATACTATTGAATTAAATAAAAGCACTATTTTTAGAGGTTGTAATAATAAACCCTTCCCTCTTTAATTCTTATCTTGCTATGACATTGTTAGCATCGTAGAATTGTATCTTAACTTTCACTTTCTTGTTTTATTTAATTACCATGCTGATGTTTTTTTCAACCTTCTCACTGGGCTGACCATGGCTAGATTTTATTATTATACACCAATTTACTATTGTCTTGATATTGAGAAAAAGAGTTGGGTCTTCCCCCTTGAATTGTTATTACGGATTGACTTTCAAGATATTAATGGGTTTTCTTCAATTAGAAAAATTTATTAATAAAGATTAATATACTTTACGAATTTTATTTGGCTGCTGTTTGTTTATTGGAGGAAAATTAACTATTTTTTCATTTAGCTTTAATTCAAATTTCAATAGTGAATACCATAAATTCGAAATGAAAATGAGATCTGATTGAAAAATGAACTCACCTAATGTTGAGCATTGATGTCCTCTGAATTTAGTATTTGAATTATTCAATTGTAGTGTTTTGTATTTCGAAACGAACTAGAGATTTTACGTTTATTTGACTACTCTATCTGTATAAATTTACGGGATAAAACTCCGCAAAAAGATGTAGAAAACTTTCGCTGCTATTCTTCTAATCTCTTGATGTAGTTTAACATAGAAAACAATTAGTACTTCTTGCAATAATTTAATACGCTATATTTGGGATAAGTCAAAATTGAGTTCAATTTCTTATAAACAAATATATTTAGGCATTTCTTCTAATTTAATTTTTTCCAATGCAACGCAATGCAGATGTTAATGTTTTATCGGTAGAACATTGATAAATTAAATTGAACGAATAATTAATCAGTTGGTAGAATTGAAAATGGGTTTCTAGAACAGAAACGATTAGAAATCGTGATATATTTTTGTGCTTTGGCGTAGATTCTTCGAAAATGTTGGAATGAAGAAAAGTAAATGTTTAATCTATAGCAGTAAGGAGAGTTATACTAACAGGTTACTGTTCTTAAATTGCTTTGTTTCATATTGGTACTGGAAGTTCCCATGAAACTTATATTTCACAACAAAAAATCAATTATTCACTTATATTTTGGAGGTTGGAAGAATCCAGCTTATTATTAAATAATTAGGTGCAAAAAAATTATGGTACCTTAAATGTAAAACAACTAAAGAATAAATAATATAAGAATTTTTCGAATTTATTTCTGGAATCTATTTGTGGAATTTATTTCTATTGCTTTTGTTATTACGTGCCTCTATTTAAGCGAGAATAGAAATATATGATTCAAATTTTAGTCCAAACTAGATTTACAATATCTAAGATTGTTTCCAGCCCTATAACGCAATAATTACTTTTTATTATTGCACTTACATAAGATGCGGGTCCATTATTGAAGTATAACTAGCATTGCACCATACAATGTTTAAGCTTGTTTAGGAAGTATAGAAGTATTGAGTTTATGGATAATAATATAAATAAATGTATGAATATATGTATATATAAGATATTTTAAGTTACAATCCGCTTCAATATTCTGTTTTTTTTTGCTTTAAAATACTAGAATTGTAGAGAATTATGTTGTAGTTTTTCTACCGAATCGTTCATAGTAATAGATTCTTTATTTATTTCCAAGGACATTCTTAATAAGTTGATATTGATCCGGTGTATTAAAGTATAAAATATACACATGGGAATATAGTACATATGATAAGTATCAATTAAGATCTCATCATTTCTTATATACAGTGTTGGAAAAGTTTTCAACGTCAGTAATACTTTCGTGTAAAGTAACATTTCTTTATCCTATATGAATAATGTCGTAATATGTTTAGATCACGTGTTACCTCGTAATTGTATTATTTGGCCTGTAATTATTATTTAATTGTATCTTTAATTTGGTATACGTTAGAATGAAGGCTGTTGGGCGTTTATTCTATAGGATCTTAAGGGTGGAGATCTGTAAGTTAAAGTAATTATACTTGTTAATAATAATAAAGTTCTATATTCTTTTATGTACAAAGTAAGATACTAAATAATATACAATAATGTACAATGATCTCTTTAAATAGCAATGTTAATAGCATGTAACAACATTCTTGTAGTGACACATATTTCTTCACCTTCAAGGTTCGTATGAAGTAACCTCGAAGTAGTCTCGAAATAATACCTAATTCTGACGAGAATAGCTAAAGAGCTTACTTGCCAGTATTAAGAAATTATTTTATTAACACTCAGATATAGGTTAATTTCAATAATCGAGAAAAATATAATATCAAAATGTCTGATTTCAGAAGATGTGTTATGACTTCTTATCTGTTTTTTAATGGAATAAACCAAAATACACAACGTAATAAAAATTTGGATTTTTAATAAAATCAGTTTAATAATAATCGTTATTTTCGATTTGAGATAATAGAATCTCAAGTTATATTGTGCATTTGTTGCATCACTATATCATCACTTAGTTGATATTATCACTAATTGGATCATATCACACTCTCTTTTATTTCTAGTAATGGATAGAAGTATTTAGATGTTAAATATTTTCTACTAAACACATTGGTTTATTTACAATAATAGCAATTTCCATCTCGTTATGTCATAATCATTGTTAGCTTGTGTTCTTCAAGGTATATGACCAACCATAATTAGCTCAACAGGCAATATTCTATTTTCTTATTATTCATAGGATCACTCTTTAAAGTATAGTGATTCCATAAAATTATATTAATAGGATACTTCATCAGATACAACATTGTCAAATCTAATTTAACAAATCATTTCTCATTATCTCATTTTATGTTTTTTTCCGATTATATTTTTATAAATACTGTCTACAAAATCAAATCCATAAAAATCATTTATTTTATTTCCTTGAAAAAATATATAATAAAACTATATATTAATAATGAAGCTTTAAAATTGTAATTTAACGAAATAATGTAATGTTTTCATAAATTAACCTAATTTAAACCAAAGAACAGTAACTTTACAATTATAGTACTAAAAAAATGGTATAATCTATTGATTGAAAGTGTATATCATTGATTACCAATAATGACAGTCCTAGGTACCGGATAATATGGCAAAACTGTAAAGGTCGCTAGTTAAGTGCAACAAAAGAAGATATCTGTGTCACTAATGAAATACTAGCGGTTATTTTGTCAAAATAATTCCTTGTTATTCTATATGCTACACTATTTGTGTAGCATATAGAATACTACAAATTACATAATCTGAATTTATCTTAATTACTATATCCATATAAACCAATACCCAGGCATTATTTTTAGACGAGACTTTTTCACATATTTTCCATGGTCAGTTGAGCCTTATGCATTAAAGTCCCATAGTATTACATATTTCTAAATATAAGAAATCTAAAGCTTCATAAATTAAATTTTAAAAGTATTATCACGTAAATTCAATGTGTATATTTAATAAGTAACAATTTCAGGATTTATATCCAGAACTGTGCATTCAGTTCTAAATTTAATGAAGATGGTGATTAATACAAACCAAATTAAGTTCAAATAAATAGAATAAATAGAATAAATAGAATAAATAGAATAAATAGAATAAATAGAATAAATAGAATAAATAGAATAAATAGAATAAATAGAATAAATAGAATAAATAGAATAAATAGAATAAATAGAATAAATAGAATAAATAGAATAAATAGAATAAATAGAATAAATAGAATAAATAGAATAAATAGAATAAATAGAATAAATAGAATAAATAGAATAAATAGAATAAATAGAATAAATAGAATAAATAGAATAAATAGAATAAATAGAATAAATAGAATAAATAGAATAAATAGAATAAATAGAATAAATAGAATAAATAGAATAAATAGAATAAATAGAATAAATAGAATAAATAGAATAAATAGAATAAATAGAATAAATAGAATAAATAGAATAAATAGAATAAATAGAATAAATAGAATAAATTTTTAAATTTATATCTTTAACCAGTATGATATTTTTTTTAACTATAATCATAAAAGAATATTAGGTTGCATTGTAAACAAATCATTCTATATAAAACTTTTAACTTTGATTATAGAATAACTTAATAACAACCATCAGAACAATAGTATACATCTACCAATACCATGAAAACCGTAACAATAACCGTTTAAATAAATCTATGAAAATGATAAATTTGAAATGGTTCAAGAGAAATATTAATCCATAATATACTTGCGTTATAGTGGTAAGTTGCAAAATTATTTGTCCCTCAATTACTATAACTGATAAATATATCTCATCGTCTATAAAACAAATGTCTTTCTTATACTAATTGAATTCAAGATTATATGGGATTCATACCTAAATAATACATTTGTTAAGTTGGGGATTATAAAGCACATCCCAAGAGTTGTTAATATAACAATCCAATATTATGAGAATTTAACAATTTTATTAATGGTTATCAAGAAGAAGCTAGGGTATAACATACAATAAGAGTATAGTATTTTCCACCTAAATATTTAATTGAGGTGCTTATTTTAAAATATCAATTACTAATAGAAGATCGCCTAAAAATAGAAATGTCATAAGTCATCGTACCTCAAAATTCAATTAAAATAGTACATAAAAATAAATTTAATAGCTACCAATAAATTCTATAGACAAATGGTGTTATTTGAACAGATCGAATGGAAGATTATAAGCTTTAGCTGAATCTCTATTGGTATCACTCCTTTTCTAACTATTCATATAAGACATCTACAGATGAAAAAAACAAAAATAATTATTTTTAATTATATAGCCATTATGATTTATTGTACTAGCTTATACAAAGAAACTAATAAAAATTAAAGGAATGAGTGCCTGTAAAGAATTTCTCGCTTGGGATAAAGGCACTGCAAAGTTTTGAGAACCCGTTGTAGTAGTAGATGTAACTGTCGTAGTGCTTAAGCTCAAGGTGGTGGCTGTTGTCGTAGTAGTTGTAATAACAGAAGTAGTAGAAAGAGCTGTGGTAGTACTGCTGGTAGTAGTCGTACTTATTGTTGTAGTGGTAGTGGTAGTAGTTGTTGGTGAAATAGATATTGTAGGAGAAACTACTGTAGTAGTAGTAGTGGTCGTCGTGGGAGAATCGGAAACAATTGAGGAAATGGAAATAGAAGTGGTAGCAGTTGTAGTTGTAGTTGTAGTTGTTGTTGTAGTATTAGTTGTAGTATTAGTAGCAGCAGCAGTAGTAGTGGTAGTTGCTGTAGCTGTAGAGACGGCAGATGAAGGTGAGGAAGCAGAAACAACATACGTTGTGGACGTCGTGACTACGTTTCCGAGAGAATCTGTAGTGGTGTAGAACGAAACCACATCGGTTTCGGTCAGCGTGCCACTAGTTACAGTGGTAGTGTATGGGGAGGGCAACGAGGATGCAGAAACAACATACGTTGTGGACGTCGTGACTACGTTTCCGAGAGAATCTGTAGTGGTGTAGAACGAAACCACATCGGTTTCGGTCAGCGTGCCACTAGTTACAGTGGTAGTGTATGGGGAGGGCAACGAGGATGCAGAAACAACATACGTTGTGGACGTCGTGACTACGTTTCCGAGAGAATCTGTAGTGGTGTAGAACGAAATCACATCGGTTTCGGTCAGCGTGCCACTAGTTACAGTGGTAGTGTATGGGGAGGGCAACGAGGATGCAGAAACAACATACGTTGTGGACGTCGTGACTACGTTTCCGAGAGAATCTGTAGTGGTGTAGAACGAAACCACATCGGTTTCGGTCAGCGTGCCACTAGTTACAGTGGTAGTGTATGGGGAGGGCAACGAGGATGCAGAAACAACATACGTTGTGGACGTCGTGACTACGTTTCCGAGAGAATCTGTAGTGGTGTAGAACGAAACCACATCGGTTTCGGTCAGCGTGCCACTAGTTACAGTGGTAGTGTATGGGGAGGGCAACGAGGATGCAGAAACAACATACGTTGTGGACGTCGTGACTACGTTTCCGAGAGAATCTGTAGTGGTGTAGAACGAAATCACATCGGTTTCGGTCAGCGTGCCACTAGTTACAGTGGTAGTGTATGGGGAGGGCAACGAGGATGCAGAAACAACATACGTTGTGGACGTCGTGACTACGTTTCCGAGAGAATCTGTAGTGGTGTAGAACGAAACCACATCGGTTTCGGTCAGCGTGCCACTAGTTACAGTGGTAGTGTATGGGGAGGGCAACGAGGATGCAGAAACAACATACGTTGTGGACGTCGTGACTACGTTTCCGAGAGAATCTGTAGTGGTGTAGAACGAAACCACATCGGTTTCGGTCAGCGTGCCACTAGTTACAGTGGTAGTGTATGGGGAGGGCAACGAGGATGCAGAAACAACATACGTTGTGGACGTCGTGACTACGTTTCCGAGAGAATCTGTAGTGGTGTAGAACGAAACCACATCGGTTTCGGTCAGCGTGCCACTAGTTACAGTGGTAGTGTATGGGGAGGGCAACGAGGATGCAGAAACAACATACGTTGTGGACGTCGTGACTACGTTTCCGAGAGAATCTGTAGTGGTGTAGAACGAAACCACATCGGTTTCGGTCAGCGTGCCACTAGTTACAGTGGTAGTGTATGGGGAGGGCAACGAGGATGCAGAAACAACATACGTTGTGGACGTCGTGACTACGTTTCCGAGAGAATCTGTAGTGGTGTAGAACGAAACCACATCGGTTTCGGTCAGCGTGCCACTAGTTACAGTGGTAGTGTATGGGGAGGGCAACGAGGATGCAGAAACAACATACGTTGTGGACGTCGTGACTACGTTTCCGAGAGAATCTGTAGTGGTGTAGAACGAAACCACATCGGTTTCGGTCAGCGTGCCACTAGTTACAGTGGTAGTGTATGGGGAGGGCAACGAGGATGCAGAAACAACATACGTTGTGGACGTCGTGACTACGTTTCCGAGAGAATCTGTAGTGGTGTAGAACGAAACCACATCGGTTTCGGTCAGCGTGCCACTAGTTACAGTGGTAGTGTATGGGGAGGGCAACGAGGATGCAGATGGTAATGTTGGGGTTGCGATTATATAAGTAGTTATAGTTGTTTCGTTACCATCAGGGCCGGTAAATATTTGAGTTGTAGTTGATACTGTTGTTGTATAGGACCCTGTCCAAGATAATATCGTCGTTGTCGTTGTTGCTCTATATGGTGTATAGATATAATATATTTTTTCTGTCGTAACATTTCCATCGGTTCCTGTAAATGTAATAAATATTGTCAGGTATGTTGAAGTGATAGAAAGTAGCCATGGAGTTAGTGTTGAAATGGTTGTAGAAAAGGTAGGGGTTTCAACAATATATATAGAAATTGTCCAAGCACCTAGAAATGTGCTTGAGTATCCATAACTAGTGGAAGTTATTGTGAATAAAGTAGAAGTATAAGTACCGTACCATGCTATATATGATATGGTCCCTGTGTTTACAGGCGTTTCAATGTAGTAATATGTGACTGTTGTCAAGACACCAATCGATACTGATGTAGAATACATGGAAATAAAAGTACCTGTCCATGACGTGAAGATCGTGGTTTGCCCACCATTGGTCGGAACTGCAATATCATATATCGTTTTTGTGGTTTCCCACCCATTTATTCCAGTAAATGTCGTCACTTCGGTTGAAATAGTTGTCGTACTACCCATTCCTGATAATGGATAATATCTAGTTGAATATATCACCATTGTGGGTGTATAAATAAAATATAACGTCTCAGTAGTTTCAATTCCCATTTTATCTGTTGTAATAAAAATTAGTGTTGAAAAAGTACTAGTAGTAGAATCTGTCCAGTAGGTAAAGGACGAGCTTTGTGAATTTATAATTGGTGTATATACTATGACAACTTCCATGACCCAATTACCTAAAGTACTACTTATTTCATCCAATGTCGTATATTTACTTGTAGAAATTGTTGTGGAAAAAATCCCAGTCCATGGAACAAATGAAGTTGTACTAACAGTGAAAGAAGAATTTGTCGGTACATATGCATAGGGTAATTCTACATAATAAATCACTTCATAAATAAGATTATCAGCCGCTCCTGTAGTAATAGTCTGCGTAGAATAAGTAACCAAAATTGAACCAGAAAAAGTCCCTTGTGAAAATACAGTAGTGGTTGTGGTTGGAGCAGGTGTATATACAAAATAAATTGTTTCTGTTGTTTGTTGTCCATCACTTCCAATAAATGTAGCATGTGAGATTGATGTAGATGTTGTTGCCAAGGTCCAACGATGAGTTGTACTTGTAAAAGAGATGTTCCTAGTGGGCGTTTCTAAGTAGTATAATGGGAATAACCATAAACCCCAAAGATTTCCTAAAAATCCAAACGCTAGAGTAACTCCACTTTGATAATAAGTTGAATATGTTCCTGTCCATTGTGTAGTAATATACCAACCCCAAGGCAATGGAGTTTCAACATAGTAGACTGTAATAGTTGTTTGAAATCCAGCAGTATCAGTTGTTGTAGTTAAACTATTAGAATAAGTTAACGTATATGCTCCAGTCCATGGTGCTGTAGTTGTAGTCATAAACAATGCATCTGGTATGGCTACAAAGTAAATTGTTTCAGTTGTTTGGTTCCCAAGAGTATCTGTAATTGTCGTAACCAATGTAGAATACGTCGAAGACAACGTTCCTACCATGTTGCTTCTAGTTGTGATTGTTGAAGTTGTTCTATAAGTGGGAGTATAAATAACATATATTGTCTCGGTTGTAACATTCCCATTAATATCTGTAAAGGTGGTAAATAGAGTACTTGCCGTGTAAGTTGAAGCTACTGAAGCACCTACGGTAGTCGTGATAGTAGAGAAATACTCTGGAATATTGATAAAATAATATGTTCTTGTATTAATTGTTGTGATCAAGAGAATGACAGTTGTGCTATATGAGACTGAAGTTGAATAATACGTCGTATAACTACCTGTCCATGGTACGGTAACTGATATACCTGAGTTTCGACTAGTATAAACATAATATACCGTTCCCGTTGTTGTCGACCCGTCGGTTCCTGTGGTTACCGTTAATATTGTGGAATACGTTGTGGAGTACGTACCAGTCCATCCATCTATTGAAGTAGATAAATATAAATTATTAGGTATTGCTACTTCATAAATTTTTTCTGTCGTAATTGAACCATCTGTTCCTGTATAGGTTGATGTTATTGTAGAAAAGGTCGTGGGCTGAGTATTTGTTACTGTCGATCTTACTGATGTAGTAGACGCTGTCGAATATATGGGGTAAAAAACTACAGTATACGTTGCTTCTGTCTGATAGCCATCTATACCAACTGTGGTAGTCAATGATATAACAGTGGTTAAAGTTGGAGTTATAGAGTTAAAGTTTGTGGTAGTAGTAGAGATAGTTCCTCTTGGAGTGTAAATATAGTAATATGTGGTAGTTGTTGGTATAAGTAAAATAGTTGTCTTTGAAAAAGAAGTAGAATATGTTGTAGCGAAAGTACCTGTCCAGTAAGTACTAATGTAAGTTGTAGAATCAGCTTTGATTAAAGTCAAATATTGGAAAAGTATCGATAAAGTACAAAAAATCAATAATTTCATTTTTTTTTAAAATTTTTTTATCTATTTTAGCCTAATTTGGATTTTACAATAAAGAAACGAAACAAAAAGTATTTCTTCCCGTTCTGCTATTCTATTTTTTTTTTAATTTCTTCGAAAAATATTATGTTATTTTAATAAGATACAAATATTTATTTCTTGACCAAAATTTTGGTAACCTATCGTGTGGATTAGGTATCACCTGAGAAAAGTAACAGATTATATTGCTAATATCCGATTTTCCCTTTTCTATTTGTAACAGAAGGAAGTAGAGTCTAGGATTCGAAAAGGATTCCCTCTTCAATATAGACCCAATGTATTTGAATTAGAATCTTGAGTGAGCAAGGTCAGAAACAAAAAGAACACCTCATAAGTACATTTTTCAGAAATAAGGAATTATCAAGGAAGGAAGCACTACCGTTCCCAGTTGCATTTATAATACTCATAATAGCAATTCAATTCAATTCAACTAACTTTAATTTACTTTAATTTCTAAAATACTAATGCAGATCACTTCTTTCTGTCCTTTCAAATTCCAGCCAAATAAATTTTTTCTCAATAGAAAATGTCATCTCTCTAACCATATCATCATATATAGAGAGAATGAAAAACAAAGGAGAAGAGTTTGGCGACAATTTGCGTTTGAAACGAGATTTCTTCTTTGGAGAAAGTCCAAATTTCTAATAACCGCCGAGGTGACGGATATTGAAAATGTATGGGGTATTTTTTTTTAAGAAAACGAGAAGAACGAGAACAGCCGGTCTTAAGTGATCAATGAAAGCAGTAATAACACAGGGCGAATGTGAGGGTGCGGTTGTGTGTACATTTATGTATAAAGAGATTGGAGTAACAAAGGGACTGCTGCTTGCCAGTATAATTTTCTTTTCTTGTTTTTGTGGTATTAGGAAAAACAAACTAACAAAGACACAAAGATCTGCCAAGTTCTCCAGATCATCCCTAAATTTCCTCTGCCTTTGCTTCTTGATCTTGTTTTTCTTACCAAACACACACAAATTCAATTTTGCTTCACATGCATATGTCCATCGAGATCTACACAACCACCAATTATCAACTAGTATAGTAATAGGGCAAATAAAAAAATCATTGTGGAGGATATGAAACTGCACGATCCCGGAGTTTTCCTTTAAGTCAATAACGACCGTATATCTCCATAACGCTGCTATGCAAAAGAGCAAATCATAAGACAACAAAACAAAACAAACGGGTTTGGGCAATATTGGTTTAATGACCAAAAAAAAAGTGGGGTAAGAAAAGAAATGTGTTGCTAGTTGAGAGAAAAAATAAAAACGCAAATTCAAATTAGATTTATCTTTGTTATTTTTTTTCTTATTATTTTTTGGAAATTAGTAGCGACTGCACCACACCAACAAACTTTCTATGTTTTGATGAATAAAATTTTTGTGGTTGACTTTCTTTTTTTTTTTTTTGTTTTGTTTTTGTGGAATTTAAAAAACATATTGTTCAATAAATTGGGATATTTCACGAATTTAATAATATAAATAATACAATCATTGTTGAATGCAAGTAGATTTCAAACAACTGGCTATTTTAACCTGAGCACACGTTAAAACAATAAGAAAGGAATACATCTTCAATAGCACGAAACCTTTCGTGATCTATTGTAGCATAGTATATTCTTTGTTTTTCTTTATATCTTTGCACAATGGGGGAAATGTTTTATTTTACAATTTCGAATAACCACCAAATGCTTTTCATTCCCATTTAATTTGAATTTTTAATGTTTAATTGCATTCAATGCCATCCCTTGTAACGTTTCAATTTTGACTTCCTTTCAGATACACAAATGATATGCACCAGTATTTTTGTTTATTTCTTGCCATAGTTGGGTAGCAAAAACACACTAATAATAAACCAAAATCTTTAATTTTTTTTTACAATAATAACAATAACAATAGTCTCCTACATAGAGCTTTCAAATCGAAAGATCAAGTTTACAGAGTAGGGAGTAACTTAAGATCATCCAAAAAAAGGAAAAAAAAAGAAAATGGCACAAATATTCAATTTAAGAAGGATGGCTGAAATAAAATTACAGCCTAATTTGTTTTTTTTTTGGTATCGAGTGAATGTAGAGCAATGAAATTTCAAATAATACACCCAACACACAAACCCATGCCCTATAGTATAATAAAGGTGAGAATAAGTTATTATAATTAGTCTTGGCCAACTCTAATCTAATTTTCGTTTATGGATGAAATATAAAAGGAAAAAGGACGTTATATACATTTGAAATGTATATAACGTACCCATTCGTCCTCCAAATCTCAAGGGAAACCAGTTATTTCATAATCTTGCACCTTTATTTATCTCCATCTTCATCCATATCTTGCTTCAAAAATATCAAGTTAGTTAGTGTAAGGATCTCAAAAATAATTTTAAAAAATCGTTAAACCGACCAACTAACTGTCCAATTTTCTGTATTAACGAATTTCCCATGACAAATTTGGGACTTTCTTTTTATTTGGTAATTTAGTGTGCAAAGTCGAATTCGAAACTGTTGTTTGTTGATCGGGAAACTAAAAAAAAATACGTGAGAAAAAAACAGGCAAAAAAAAGGTGGATTAGAATTTGTTGTGCGTCGAGCTCTAAGAGATGATTCGAATTGCACCTGCATATTTAAATTTCATCAATATCAGCCATCTCCTAGAATTTCTTGGTTTCGAAGAGTTTCACCATGGAGAACCTATCCCACATCTATATGTATGCCATCGATAGAAGTTGGGATTTATTTAGTTAAAGATTTATTTAGTTAAAGATTTATTCTTAAAGACAAATAGAGACAGGGAGAGAGCAGATTAGCTAAATAATAAGAACCAGTATAATAGGCCAATAGTGGTGATGATTGATTTTTAGTATATAGTTGTTAACACTTGCTATTAGACCATTTTTTTAAAAATTCTTTTCTTATTATTCTCTAACCTACCATATGGATAAAGAACATAACATCTGGCTCCATTTTATAAATCTTCCTTGCAAGATTTTAAATCATTGAAGACTTTAGAAAATATTATATCTTTCACCCTTTTTATTAGAATAATATATTGGATCATTTCGTTAAAGGCATCCTAAAACCAACTTTTTAGGTGCAAGTAAATGTACACCATATAAATCCATTTCAGTATCTTCTATAATTTAAGATTGTAATTGAAACGATTCAATCTTATATAAATATCAACCCAATCAGCTCGATTTGAAACCCGAATAATTATAGTCATCATTTGTTTAAGAAAACATTCATTATTAAAACCATCCATTCACATTTTAAATACTACTGGTAGTAAGAAATAAAATAGACAAGAATAAGAAATTTTTAGCTATGGAAATAAATATCAAACATAATCAAAAAGAAAATACCGAATTCGAATATTCTGAGGAACTTCCTTCCTCGACTTCTGAAAGTGATCATATATCTTCTCATTCAGATGCAGAATCTGACAAATTTGGTGTTCATAATGTTGAAATTTATGCCAAATATTATTCCACTCCGGTCAAACGATTCCTCATTTTTTTCTCATTATTCACAATTGCATATGCATATGGTCTAGATAACTCCGTTCGTGGTACTTATCAAACTTTAGCTACCTCTTCATATAATCAACATTCATTACTATCAACTGTGTCATGCATTAAAGCAGTTATTTCAGCTGCTGCTCAAATTTGGTTTGCAAGATCCGCTGATATGTTTGGAAGAACCACAATTTTAATGATTTCAATTGTTTTTTATGTTGTAGGTACTGTCGTCGAATCTCAAGCCGTGGACGTTTCGAAATTTGCTGCTGGTGCATGTCTATATGCAGTAGGTCATTCAGCTATTGTGCTTTTCTCTGAAGTTTATGTAGCAGATTTCTCAAATTTGAATTGGAGAGTAACTGCCGCGGCTGCTCCTTTGTTACCAAACGTTATTAATACTTGGATCAGTGGTGATATTACCGCAGCAATCGACGAAAATTGGAAATGGGGTATCGGAATGTGGGCTTTCATTTTCCCTCTATCTTGTATACCTATGGGTGCTTGTATTCTACATATGAAATACTTGGCAAAGAAAAATAAAGACGATTTAAAAGTCGCCTTTAAAAAACCAGAACATTATACTTGGTCTCAATATTTGGTTGATGTCTTTTTTTGGAAGTTGGATCTAGTAGGGTTGTTACTTTTAGTTGCGATATTTGGTATGATTTTAATCCCATTTACTTTAGCTGGTGGTGAAGAAAAAGTATGGTCAACAGCCCGTATAATTGTTCCTGAAGTATTAGGTTGGGCATTTGCTTTGCCATTATTCTTGGTATGGGAAATAAAATTTGCCCGCTATCCATTAACTCCAAAAGATGCGTTAAAAAACAGAGGGATTGTATCTGCTTTAGTACTAGTTTTATTTTTGCAATTTGCATATCAAATGCAGAGTACTTATCTGTATACAGTTCTGCTAGTTGCCGTCGACGAAAGTAAAAAATCTGCTACTAGAATCAATAAATTATTCTCATTTGTTTCTGTCATTACAGGATTCCTTTCTGGATTTGTTGTAGCTAAGGTGAGAAGAACTAAAGAATTTATTTTCTTCGGTATTGGTGTTTGGTTTATATCGTTTGGTCTAATGATTAGATATACAGGGGGGTTAGATTCCCACGTTGGTATAATTGTAGCTCGTTGTATATTAGGTTTTGGTAATGGTTTCCTGAAATTTCCAGCTAGAGCCTCTATTCAAGCTTCTGCTTACAGTCATGAGATGATGGCCGTTATGACATCCTTGTTTTTAGCGGTTAGCAGTATTGGTTCTGCTTTTGGTGATGCAGTAGCAGGGTCCATTTGGACAAATGTATTACCGGGTAAAATTTCAGAAGGTATTACCAATGAAACGTTAGCTGACTATGCGTACGGTTCGCCAACTAAATTCATACTTAAATACAAATGGGACACACCAGAAAGACAAGCTGTTGTTGAAGCTTACAAGGTTATAGGTAGACTGTTGAATATCGTTGGTATTTGTTTATTGGTGCCATTACTTATTAGTGCCTTCTTTTTGAAAAACAGAAGATTAGAAGATGTTGTCTCGTTCGATAAATTTGATAAAATGAATAGCGAAAACGCTGAAGACAGTGTTTTGGAGGAGACTAGCAAAGAAAAAGAAAAAGAAAAAGTTTAAACTACAGGTTATTCATCAATAATTATTGATACACATGCAACGATAGCACCTATCTATATTTTAGTCAATATGATTAAAGCTCAAATTTTTGATGAAAAAATATTTATCAATTCCGTCTAGGATAATTAGAAGAGAAAATCATAAGCATTGACTAAATATGGATCAAAGTATAAGGTACAAAATTAATCTAGAACATTTTGTCCTTAATTATCATGCTTATATACACTAAAGTAACATCCGAGGTGTTCTTAACATTACACCTAATATAGTAACAATGCCAACTCGGTTTCCTGTACTTAGAATTCAATAAAATTTATTGTGACAATACTAAATATCGATTATTATAATTAATTATTTCTTAAACACTAATATTTCCTTGTTTTATTTTTAAAAAAAGTAAGATTTTGTTAATTATGTAATGATTAAAGTTTACTTCAAGACGTATCCGACAGAGAGTGATAATAATACTAATTTAGACTCATAATAGTTCAATTATTCTAATGAACTCCACCATTCAAATGAGCAGATAAGTAGATCTCAGAAAATTAATTTTTAATATCTTAATTCTATAAAATTGATTATAACTGATATAGCAATAAGAATAAGAAACTACTTTCATTTACTATTAACAAATGGTAAATAATACCGAACAAAATGTAAGAGCTACCTTCTTAATAAGGGGGTTAATATATATATATATATATATTAATTTCGTTCGAACATAGAGCCACATGTACCAAACTTCAGGAAAATTAACTTCTAAGCTACTCGACACCTTTTAAGCTCTCGTAATCAGTAGACATATACAAGCGTATATATTACACCTGTTTTTTATAGCTTAAATAAAATAAACACTATCATTCCATTTTATCATAAAAAAACTACAAGAACTCCTTTTTGAACCTATTAGACTGATATTTATCTATTTACACCCTTTCCTTGTACCCAGGTCCACCAGATGCCTCTCCTTGCCCTTCAAGTGCTGGGCTTTTATTCAAACTTGGATAATAGCTCAAAATATTTAGAAAGAAAAAAAAAGTTAGAACCAATAAATAATTCATCTCCATTATTATACTAGGGCCGAAACCTCTAAAGTATATTTTGCAAACTGCCTCTATTGTACCTGGATAGATCTCTTACTTTAATTTCCAAGTTATCCTATCGTCAGTTCTTTTTTAACGACAAATTCCAATAAATGCACCTTTATCGCTCCTTTGGTTTCTAAAATCGATAGTTCATTTTCTTTTTTTGAGATTTCTTCCAGATCCAGAGACCATCGAAGAAAGTGCGATCATTTTGATGGTTCGAGATTTAGCCGCATCGAATTAAAATTAAGTTTTCGGCAATTTTTTACACTTCGAAATATTTATTATTAGTAGATGCAATGACGGATATAAACAGTGAGATAAGAAAAATTGGATATCAACCTCCAACAGACCATAACTAATATTACACCTTATTTCATATTTATGGGTGTGGTTATAGCTTTATATATAATGAATTAATTCAGTGCAATTCGAAAAGAATTCTTTTTAGGAAGTCATATATTCATTAAATTTAGTTATATAAAGGTAAATCAGTAGAATATTCAACTGAATAGAATTAGTAGGAATCTAATTCTTGGAACTTTTTGCCTTGTATCAATTGCGTCTGGTCTGATCGCCTTGAATATAACTATACTAAAATTCAAAGATAAATTACTCCATAGCTATGATTACAGATAAGGATGAGAATATTAAACAGAATGAAACTATTCATTCTGAAGAATTTTCGTCTAATATAACTGTTAGTTCAATTACAACAAATAGTTTAAATGGTGAGAAAGAACCACACTTGGAAGAAAGTGCAGGTGTTTACAATTCGGAGGTTTATGCTAAATATTATTCATCACCTACAAGGAGATCAATAGTCTTTTTATGTCTATTTTTCATCTGCTATGCCTACGGTTTAGACAACAAGTTACGTTCTCCATATCAAACATTGGCAACTTCTTCATATAAACAACACTCATTATTATCCACCGTCAATGCAATCAAGAGTGTTATATCTGCAGCTGGTCAAATTTGGTTTGCAAGAGCTTCTGACTTGTTTGGAAGAGGAACAATTTTAATAGTAGCTGTAATGTTTTATGTTGTAGGTACAATTGTCGAATCGCAAGCCGTTGACGTTTCTAAGTTTGCAGCAGGCGCATGTCTATTCCAATTAGGATACGATGGTGTTGTAATGATGGTCCAAATTTTAGTTTCAGATTTTTCTAATCTAAATTGGAGAGTCACGGCAGTTGCATTCCCTGTTTTGCCAAATGTTATTAACACCTGGGTTAGTGGTGATATTGCATCAGCTGTGGACGAAAATTGGAAGTGGGGCATAGGTATGTGGGCATTTATATTCCCATTGTCATGTATACCATTCGGTATACTTCTGCTACACATGAAATATTTGGCTAGGAAAAACAATGATACCTTAAAATCTTCATTCGATAAGCCAGAAGATATTACTTGGAAACAATATTTGACTGAAATATTCTTATGGAAATTGGATTTTATAGGATTATTATTGGCAGTAGCATTCTTTGGTTTGGTACTAGTCCCATTCACTTTAGCTGGTGGTCTTAATAAGAAATGGAAAACAGCTCGTATTATTGTTCCTGAAGTTTTAGGATGGGTAGTGGCTTTTCCAGCATTCCTAACCTGGGAAATTAAATTTGCAAAATATCCATTAACACCATGGAAAACTGTCAAGGACAGAGGTGTTTTTTCCGCTCTTATAATTGCTATTTTCCTACAGACCGCATTTTACATGCAAAAAACATACATGTATACCATTCTTCTTGTTGCTGTTAATCAAACAAAAAAATCAGCAACAAGAATAAACTCCCTTTTTACATTCGTAACTGCACTAAGTGGAACCTTATTAGGTTTAGTTATTGTAAAAGTTAGAAGAACTAAGGAATTCATTTTCTTTGGAATTGCTGTTTGGTTCCTTTCTTTTGGGTTATTAGAAAGATATACTGGCGGGACAAACGCATATGCTGGTATTATTGCAGCTCTTTGTTTGTTAGGTTTTGGTAACGGGTTTATTAAATATCCAACTAAAGCATCTATGCAGGCTTCTGCTCTTACTCATGAAATGATGGCTATCATTACGTCACTCTTCATGGCCATTAGTACAATCGGTACATCTGTAGGATCATCTGTGGCCGGTGCCATTTGGACTAATGTTTTACCAGATAAAATCGAAAAAGGCTTAAACAATTCTACTTTAGCTAACTTTGCTTATAATTCTCCAACAAAGTTCATCTTACAGTACAATTGGGAATCACCAGAGAGACAAATAGTGGTAAATGCATACAAGCATGTTGAAAAAATATTAATAATAGTTGGTCTTTGTTTTTTAGTTCCATTATTAGGTGGTGCTTTTTTACTACGTAACCAGCGTCTAGAAGATGCAGTAGCTCTCGACAAAGTTGAACCTAAAAACGAGAAAAAAGAAATGGAAGTATAAATCAACTAGTTTGACATGTTAAATGCTTTATGACTAACTATTCCTTTATTCTGCGAAACCGCTGCAGAAACACCAATTAACAAATTGCGTATGAGACCAATTATTAGACCAATGACAAATATATGACTTCATGTACAATTATCTCAACATATACTATATATATCCATATTCATGTAACTAATAAACTTTTATTTTAATCAACTGCTCGAGGTGTATAGGGACAGATAATAAACAACTAAGCAATATCTATATAATAACGGTAAAATGGCATCATGGATATTAATATGAAGGGATATCATTTACGGTATACATTAAAGTCATCTTTTTTGTTGAAATCGAATAAACAATAGAAGTGATTTATTCATTCTATCCAACATTACCCAGTAGCTTGAAACTTATTGAATAACTTTAAGTTTAAGAATTTCCTTAATTTTTTCTTTAGTGTTATCTTTTCCACTATTCGAAATCAAATTATACAATAATTTTATCATAATTCGTCTGTTTAGTGCATTGTTTTCTTAGCGGAAATATGTTTTAGCATATTAAAAACACATTCAACGTACGTTCAGATAAAATAAATACCTATTTCAAGAACACCGAACCGAGCCGAGCCGACGGCGGGGAGGCGAAAAAAAATATAGAGGTTGGTTGAAAAAATAGTTCTAACGTAGAAACTTGTCTAAGTTAATTTCGGGAAATAGACATAAATTGGCTCGGACCCGAGCTTCTCAATAATGTAAAGTATTTTCTAGCAAATTGACGAGCCTTCTTTTTTTTTAAGTCTCTTCTCACATTTTTGATGCTTAATTTGAACTAAAATAAAAACAAAAAAATCACATCTTCTTTTTTTGCTAATTAATAATACAAAACGAATTTGCCGATTTTAACTCAATACAGCAAGAGGATGCTGCCAAAAATTTTTTTGTTTCTTGAACGAGTTCTCGCCCGAGAGTTACCCCTTTAATACAATAATTCTTACGTTTTTCTTTTTATTTTATTTTTGACCGTAGATACTACTTACTATTAGCAATGGGATTCCCTTTCTTGTTTCCCTATCATGCATATCACCATACCATATCATACCATCTTTCATAGTTATTATTATTATGCTGCTAGTACGGTATGTGTATATTTCTCTCGAATTCCCATATATTTGGACATTGTAGAATTTCTGAACTTATTGAATTATATAAATAGATGAGTTTAATTGTTTTAATGATTTTTAGTTTTATCATTTGAGTTTCAATTTAATTGTACAATTTTTTTTCTTACTCATATAATACCACCAATTATACGATTATAAGATAATAATAATATAATCAATAAAAAGAAAGGTTAATAATAAAGAACTTAACAAATAAAAAGAGGTAAAATGAGTGTTTTAATTTCTGGTGCTACTGGTTTCATTGCCCAACATATTGTTGGTGATCTCTTAGATCAAAACTACAAAGTTATTGGTACTGCAAGATCACAAGGTAAAATTGACAAATTAATCAAACAGTTTGGTAACAATCCAAACTTTCAAATGGAAATTGTCGAAGATATCTCCAAATTAGATGCTTTTGATGCTGTCTTCCAAAAACATGGTAAAGATATCAAATATGTTTTACATACCGCTTCCCCTTTCCATTTCAATACTACTGAATATGAAAAAGATTTGTTAATCCCTGCTGCTAACGGTACAAAGGGAATTTTGGAATCTATTAAGAAGTATGCTGCAAAGACAGTCGAACGTGTAGTTGTCACTTCCTCTTTTGCTGCTATCATGGATTTCGCTACTTACAATGATGGTAAAACTATTTTCACTGAAGAATCTTGGAATCCAGTAACATGGGAAGGTGCTCAAGCAAACGCTGTTGAAGCTTACTGTGGTTCTAAAAAATTTGCTGAAAAAACTGCTTGGGATTTCTTAAAAGAAAATGAAGGCCAAGTTTCTTTTAAGTTGTCTACTGTTAACCCAGTTTTCGTCTTTGGTCCACAAAAATTCTTGGAAGATGCTAAGGGAACATTGAACACTTCCTGCGAATTTGTTAATCAAATGATTCATGCTAAACCAACCGATGAAGTCACAACTACCCGTGACGGTGAATACATTGATGTTCGTGACGTAGCTAAGGCTCACATTTTAGCCATGCAAGAAGATAAATTGATTGGCAAGAGGTTATTGATGCAAAATGGTCCATTCACTAAGCAAGATATTGTTAATATTTTAAACGATAAATTCCCTAAGTTGAAGGGATCAATTCCAAAAAGTAATTCTAATACTGATATTCAAAAGGCAACCTTCTTTAATAATGTCAACAGTGATGTTACTAAAAACTTACTTGGCTTCAAACTAAGAACTTTGGAAGAAACTATTTATGACACTGCCGAACAAATTCTTAAAAACGAAGCACAATTATAAATCTAAACTATAAAGGGCCCTATTTTAAATATTTAATGAATATAGATATGAATACTTTATATAAGAAATAGGAATATATATACATAGTATCAATGGAGACTGGAAATTTGACGTCAACTTTCTTATACTTCATTTAAAATTAGAATTAATGAAAAAAAATCACTAAACAAGAAATTCACCAGATAACTAACTCTAAGTTCAGTAAATTTCTTTATAAAACAGGGCCTGTAACTAAATTGATCAAGTTATACATCACTAATACTCCAGATAAGAGTAGTTGGGGAACTTTATCAATATAAGAATACATTACACTATGGTTAGCAATTGTACCCATCTGGTATTTGAGGATCACCATGCCACCGCCTTGTTTTTTTTAGGCGTTAGAATTTGTCGAGCCGATGAGTTTAAGATTCTTGAAAAAAGCTTTGTAAAATAAGAGTGGAGCTAATTGAAATAACAGTCAAACTTTTAAGGTTTAATGTCCTAATATCAATCTAAAAGATGAATATCAACAACAAAATAAGCGAGAACAAAATATTGTAATCATGAATAGCGATGTACAAACTATAGAGAGGTCTACTGCTAAGAAACCTTCAAATAAAAAGAATAGTCTTAATAGAAAGCAGAATTTTAAAAATGGGACTAATAAAAAGTCTAAGAAGTCTATAAATAATAATCCAGAGACCAACCTTTCTAATGATGATAAACCAAATAAAATAAATAATAAAATTTCCCCAAAGAGTTTAAATGACAAGAGAAAAGGTAATCAAGGATATTCAAAGAGAACAAAAGCTAAATCAATTTCAAGTGATAAAAATGGGGGAATTAAACCAGTAGTTAAAAATGAAAATAAAGAGAGAGAAATTGATGACTTTAAGAAAAGATTTGGAGAAAAAAGCTTAGTTTTATTTAATGATGGGAAATATGTTTCAGTATATGGCATTAGCTTGAGAAATTTTTCCTTCAAAGACGTTTTCAAAACTGATGATTTTAGACTATGCGTACCGTATAATTATCCTGAATCTCCATTAAAGTTGACATTGCGTAAAAGTCTAAAAGAGCAGAATAATAATCAAACAAGGAAGTTGGAACTATTTATTAAGAATTTCAATTATAAAGCGAAAACTATGCAAAAGGAAAACTACACTTTAGCAGAGCAGTTGAACTACCTAATACAGGAAAAAGAAATATTATTAAAGAAAGAATTTTATGAAATAGACAAACTTAAGAAAGAATTCTATTCACAATTAAATTAGGGCATTTATAGGAAAAGTAAATCAGTATAGAGAATAGTCAATCATAAATCTCATTTCATAGAACTATTAACAATAAAATATGAATCATATAATGAATATATAATAATAATATTTAAATTTCAAATCACTCTTTGACAAATACTGCTGCTGCACCCATACCAGTACCAATACACATACTAGTGACACCGATTTGACCTGGTTGTAATTCGCGCATAATAGTGGCAATTTGACGAGCACCAGTACAACCTAATGGATGACCTAGAGCAATAGCACCACCACGAGGATTAACTTTATTTATATCTATGCCTAGCTTATGGATACAATAAAGAGCTTGAGCAGCAAATGCTTCATTGATTTCAAAAATATCGATATCTTTTACTTGTAAGCCGACATCTTGCAACACTCTTGGGATAGCATAAGCTGGACCGACACCCATGATTTCGGGTGGAACACCAACAGCTTGGAAAGCTAAATAACGACCTACAATTGGTAGATTCAATTTTTCTGCAACTGATCTACGAGCCAACAAGACACCAGCAACACCATCTGAAACTTGGGAAGCGTTACCAGCAGTGGTAGTACCTTTATCTTTGATGAATGCAGGTTTAATCTTTGATAGACTTTCTGGAGTGACATTTGGACGTGGACCTTCATCGGTGTCTACAATTCTTCCATCTGGTAATTGAATTGGTAATATTTCATCTTTGAATAAACCAGTCTTAACGGCCTTCTCAGCTTTGTTATAGGAGTTGGCAGCAAACTTATCTTGATCTTGTCTTGTGATACTAAAATTGGATGCAACATTTTCATTTGTTATACCCATTGGTATTAAACATTTTCTTGCTTCTTTGTTTGCCTTCAACTCATCAGAGATTCTACCCAATGGATTAACAGCTGCATAATTTTTAGTCATTGACTCTACACCTAAAGCTAAACCTATATCGATTTGACCGGTTTTGATTTTATTTGCGATATCATTAACAGCAGTTAGACCAGAAGAACACTGTCTATTTAAAGCCATGAATGGGACAGAATAAGGGATACCTGCAGCTAAACAAGAACCCCTATGTTCAGTTGCACCAGCACCTGGATTTAAGACATTACCACAAGTAACTTCTTGGATTAAATCTTGATGTTCTCTAATTTCTGGAGGTAAATCATTAAAAAATTGGATTAAGAATTGGGTTAATAAATAATCAGAGTTGACATCTTTAAAAGAACCCTTAAAACCTCTTGCAATAGCAGATCTTTTAGCCGAGACAATTACAATATCATCTGGTCTTTTTGAAGTAATTGGACATGATTGACCATTAGAACCTGATAAATGATTACCAATATTTTGTAATCTTTGAGACATTTTAATAATAATAGATTTTTTTTTGTTTTAATAATTTTACCGTGAGTCTTATTTTTCTTTTCCCCTAAAAAAACAACAAATAGAATGAAGAATAATTCCAATATAGAAAATAACTTTGTATGTGTTTGATAAACGTAGGTCAATAACACTTAGTCACAAGAGTATCTTCTTTAAAAGTGTTTGATTCAAAAGACAACAATGAAAAGGAACAGAACAATAATAAGATGAAAACAAAAAAATAAATTATAAATTATAAATTATAAATTATAAACTTAACCTCCTTGACTTATATACGTCTCCAGATTCTAATCTATCGACTTGTGATCGTCAATTTATAATATAATCAAGAAATCTTTAATATTCCCATTAAAGAAAAGGAGACGAGAGGGGAAGGGGGCTAGGAAGGGAGGTAGTGAAATAGGTTAAAAGTTTGTTTGAGATGACTTCTTCTTCTTCTTCTTTTTTTTTTGTTATTAATCAATTATGAATACAAGCTCTCTAATCGGTCCAGCATATGACAATTTTATCAAATTTTTCAGTATTGTTAATGTTAATGTTATTGATGCTGATGCCGATGCTGACGATGCTACCATACAATATTGATTGATATTCAGGTATCTCCTAAATGATGAGATTGATGGGAGAGTGAAGTAAAAGTATAACCGCTGACTCCGAGAGACAGAGAGGGAACCGTGTGTGCATTCATGCATGTGTGTTTTGTGTGTATTTGATTCATTTGATTCATTGGGTTAATTTAGCTCTTTGGGGGTGATGGGAAAAACTGTATTAACTCCGGAGAGGTGAGTGGTAGATATTTTTAATTATTCGTCCGATTCTTTGTTTTTTTTTTACTCCAATTTTATTTCATTGATTAAATTAAGGGGGAAGGCAAGGCGAAGGGGAGGTCCGGAAACCAGAACGAGAACGAGAACGGAAAACCGGGGTAGTAAACAAGAGCGGAGTAATGGTAAGCATGTCATTCATTTTTTGTCTAGGTATATGTTACAACTAACCATTGGCAGTGTGATAATTACCTCGACGACGGGGTTTAGGCTAACTCTCTCTCTGTTTGAGAGAGTTGGAGGTCATTGAGTTGATGATCATCATCATCGGTTAGCTACTTGGCCGTATTTAAAGAGATCTATGGCTATGGATATGTGGTTTCTTGGTGCTGTTCGCAGTTGGGAAGTGAGAACGGACAGCAGGGGAAGGCATCTTGGAAGAAACAGACATGTGAGAACGCGTCGGTAGAACTTGCGCTTTCCACGTGATACTTGTAGAAGTAAATAAGAAGAAAGCGTCACAAATATATACACATACACACTTATATATATACGCGCACTTTTACTTACTTAAAGAGTAGAGACACGATACAGGACAACTGACACTTCTTCGTCCAGGGGAGCGTTAAAATGTAAACAAGGATGAGCCTGTTTAAACGAACACTTCGTGTCTGGTGATGGCGGTTATTTGAATGGTTCTGATTATCTTTGTTGTTTTTTTTGTGGCAGATTAGATCTATATGGCAAACAAACAAACAAACAAACAAAAATTAATAAAAATACAAGGTATATAAATAAACATACAGTCGACATGTACACACAAACCATTTGCTCCCTTTGCATAGAAAGGGTACATACTAGATCAGTTCAAGTAAATCAAGATGTAACGGACGACTTTACGGTTGATATGAGAAGATAGAGTGATAATTGTATGTGTTGATAACTGTTTGATATAATTTTTCCAATCCATTTTAGTTTTGCTTTTCTTTTCTTTTCTGAAGTTTTGATTTTGGTACTTTGCACGTGGTTATCGCGTGACTATGGTGTTTTTCTGTTTCTTTTTTGAGGTGATCTAATCCAATTAGCACCAGATGCCAATGTATTTTGATGGGTGGTGTGCCGTAGCAATAACGCGTATCGTCTACACAACCTGTTTCGATCCCCTTCTGCGTATATCTAATATTTTAAGTTACGCGTTTAGATCAAAAAGAATTTTTTGAAATGTAACATTAACCTAACGTTATTAAATTCTTATATTCTATAATAAGAAAAATTGCATTTTGCCACATAATTTTAATATATTCTGCATGGAAATAAAAATATTGAATAAAAAGACTAAAGATCAAAAATATAAGTTTCGGAGCAATTAGAAATACCACCTTTTATAGAAATTAACCCAATCAGACCAAAAGAATAACTCTAATAAAAAATTTAATAACATCTTATGAGGGGAAATGAAGCATCTTTTTACAAACAATTCTAAATGGTTAGATTCAAAAGGTTATAAAAAAAGGTCAAAATCAAATGATGATCTATTGATTAGAAAAAATGGTTATCAAAATACAAATGATTTAGTATTAACAGGTTTATCACTTGCAGGTGCTGGTTTATCAACAAGTGATCACTCAGAAATTATAACAATACCATCTGATGATGATGACAGCAATAATGAAAACAAATATAGACCAAAGGATAATAAATATTGTAACAATAACAAAAATTTTATAGAATTTAACCCGAATGAAATACCTGATGATGAAAAGTTAATTGATGATTTATTTCAAAATTTATTAAAAGATGGTTCATATTTTTGGAACTTAAATTCACAAGCATTTGCAAATATTTCAACAAGAAGGAAATGGGCATTAATATGTAAAATGAAATATTCGAATTATTTGGAATTGGAAAATAACGATACCAATGATGACAACAATAACAGTTCCAACAATGTGAATGACTCAGAATTGGAGCTAGATTTATCAAACATCGATAATTCATTCGATTCAATACAATTCAATTTAGACTTGAAAAATTTGTCATTTTTCGAGGACAGTACAGTATTTAATAAAAACCTATACAAACTAGAAAAATGGTTAAGACAAAGTTCATTTTGTCAGTCCTTTATCAATCAAAAAAATATTCATTACCTCTCATTGATAAATGAAAGAATCACAAAAGAAAACCAATATGTCTATCTGAATTGTTTTAAAAGGGTACTGAACTTTGATGAAGGTAGATTGTTGGTCTTACAAAATGAAAAATTAATCGACTACTTCGTTTCTCTAATATCATCTGACGCAACCTCCATTAAAATTAAATTATTAGCCACAGAACTTTTATTGTTATTAACTTACATCGATAATAAATTAGGTTACGAAACTGTATTGACAAGCTTATCGCCACATTTTAACCAATGGCTGAAAGGAATGACAGCGTATCTAACAAATCCTGAAGATCTGATAGAAAATAAAAATTCAGAAAATCATTACATAAAATTAATAGGATTTGACAAATTAATTGAAGAATATTTAACAACTTGCTTATTTTTAATCAATTCAATTTTACAAGTTGTACCAAATTTTGAAAGGAAATATAAACTTATAGAAAATTTGAAAGAATTTGGTATTCATCACATATTTCATCTTCTGAAAGATTTAGCTTCAACAGTAATAAAAGAACAAATCTCTATTTATTCTAAAATCGAACAAGATATAATATTATCGATATCGAACAATAATTCGATGTTCATTGATGTATCATATGGTAATGAAATTCAATTATTACTTTCACAATCACAAAAGACACCCTTGGAACAACCCATTGGTGAATTATTGAATTTTCTAAATAAAATATTGACTTCAAGAACACAATCAGAATCGATGAAACTATTCAAATCATTTGGGTCTACTCTAGGATATTTATTGGATCATTTTTATAAAGATAATGACACTCTTTTATCACCAGAGTCTACAGTACAAAACTCAATTAACGAATTAATGGATAGACTTCAATCAGATGAGATTGCAAGAAGGGCTATGAATGAAATGAAATCGTTAGAACAAATAATTGATAACCTACAGTCAGAGATATCTTCTTTGAAAGAAGAGAGACAACTGGATAAGGGAGAACTAATAGCACAGCTAAAGAGTGCCCATATTCAAATTGAAAAGAACGAATTAGAACTAAAGAAGTCATACAAGAGATTAGAGTCATCAGATGAACAGAGAAGGTCTGAGAAAAAGAGGTTTGATCGACTCATTTCCCATAAAAATGTCAATAGCACTCCTAGAAGTTCATCATCAACATTATCAGTGAACTCAAATGTTTTTGAAAACTTGAAAGCAAAAAATAACGTCAAAGTTAATCCAATGAAAAGGGCAAGCTCAAAGTCACTACTGAAAAGTAAAAGAATATCATCTTTATCATCTTATGTGAATCCAAGCCCAAATTCAAATTATGGTACTGATTTTGGAAGTAAATCAATTCTATCAAATTCCAGTATAAGAGGTAATATTACAAACAACTCTTCCATTAATTCAGGACATCCTATTTATCCTGGTGATATATCCAATATGAATACTTTAAGTAGTGATTCATTTTTCAATGATGACAACAAGCTATATTCTTCGGGAAACGAGTTAGTGTTAAATCAAAACCTCGTACATTCTGCAAATTCTCTCTTAAATTCACAAGAGTTTGGTGATTTTCAAACTGGCTCGATCGGTATTAATTACCCTAATGATGGGACAATTTCAAATGAATCACTTCCTTATTCTATTTTGACGAATGGCTCTAATTCTGAATATGTTCCGTCAAGACCAAATAATTTATTTGATAATCAGAACTTGGGACTCTTCATCAATTTTATCTTTGGGATTCAAGTCCAAAGATAATAAGTTTAATGGAAATATTTACGCTAGTACAGGATCTGCTATTATATTGAATGACAACAAAAAATTTCCTGGAGAAAAAATAGAAAATAACGAAAAAACAGATAACCATACTTTACTGGCCCCTGGATCTAGTAAATCACTCATAACAAAGAACAAGGTTAGTTCCATGTCATCTGTTGAGAGCACTAAAGGTACGGATATGTCTATTATTCCTAGTGTCATAAAATCTAATTTGGGACAACTCTCCATGCCTGCTCCACCACCACCACCGTCCCCTCCTCCTTTACCAGAAAACTTGCAGATTGCCTCAACAGTACTTCCTCCTATTATTAATGAAGTTAAAAAAGCAGCACATCCTTCAGATCAAATTAAATCTTCTATTCCAGTTCCACCACCACCTCCTCCTCCTCCGCCTCCACCGCCACCATCTTTGTTAAATTCCATTAAGCAAAATAATAAATCTGAAGACACATTAGAAAATCCATCTTCAGGACCTCCTCCCCCTCCTCCTCCAGCTTTTCTAACAAATATGGCAAAACCTAAACCTCAGCATGTTAAAAATTTGAAGCAAATTCACTGGGATAAGGTCGAAAACATTGATAATACAATTTGGAAATACAATTTGGAAAATCGTGAAATCCTAAAAGAATTGGAATATGGAAGTATTTTTAATCAAGTGGAAGACTCTTTTAAAATTAAGGAAGTTGTTATTAAAAAATCTAAAACTGAGAAGAATAAAGAAAAATCGAACTTAAAATCATTCTTATCTAGAGACTTAGCTCAACAATTTGGAATCAATTTACATATGTATTCAAATTACACTGAGAAAGAGTTTTTAGATCTTGTCTTATCGTGCAGTGATGAGGTTATTAAGAATATAAGTGTTTTGGAATTTTTTTGTAAGGAAGATTTAATCAATATTCCAGGAAGTATAAGTCGTAATTATGCTCCATATAGTAGAGATTATCTTTCCGGGGAAGAACCTGTGAAAGATTCGTCGGAATTAGAAAGAGCTGATAAATTATTCTTAGAATTATGTTATAATTTGAGATATTACTGGGCAGATCGTTCGCAATGTTTATTGCTATTATATACTTACGAAAGGGATTATTATGATTTAGTGTTTAAACTCCAAAAGATTGATGATGCTATCCAGAGGTTACTTAACTCACAAAGATTTCGTGATTTCTTATACATTGTCTTAGAGATCGGTAACTATATGAATAAGAAAACTGTAGAGGGTGTAAAAATAAGCTCCCTTTCAAAATTAGCATTTATCAAATCTAGTTCAAATAATAATATTTCCTTTTTACATTTCATCGAGAAATTGATCCGTACTAGATACCCAGAAGTATATGGATTTATCGACGATTTAACGAAGGTCGAAGATTTAGGTAAGGTTACATTAGAACATATAGGAACTGAGTGTGACGAATTTTGTGCTAAGGTCAATTCAGTTGTATACTCTGTCACTAATGGCAAGTTGTCAAAATCTGAGAAGTTGCATCCTAACGATAGTATCCTGAAAAAGGTGAAATACAAGGTATCAAGAGCTAAAACTAAGAGTGAGCTCTTGAAGGACCAATACAATTTAACAAAGCACGATGTTACGAAGTTGTTGGTGTATTACGGTGAAGATCCGAAGGATAAAGATAGCAATGACAGCTTTTTCTCAAATATTCTTGAGTTTTTATCTGTCTTTAAGAAGTGCGCAAAGGAAAATATAGAAAGAGAGGAATCTGAAAGAGTTTATGAACAAAGAAAAAATATGTTGGAATCACAATCTAAAAAGGAAGGGGATGGGATAAATGAAGAAGATGACAAGTCGACAAGTGATGCAGTAGATCTGCTTCTTTCAAAACTTCGTGGTGTTGAAGGTAAGCCAGAACCACTTAGAAGAAGAAGAAGTACCAAATTACTATCTTCGAGCGGTGAGCTCAACACCTCTAGCATGAATAATTCAAATGATGGAAATAGTAAAGGAGAAGAGCTATTAGAAAGAGCTCAAGCATTGATGAATGATATTCAAAAAATTTAAAATTAACAAAGGATGATCTGTTAATTCTGCATTTTAGCATAATAAATACAAAACAATAATACTATTTACGTAATCATATTCATAAAACTGCATACATATATATAATTATAATTATAATTATTAGCATTACTCTATTTCATTATTTTATTATTAATATTGTTAATATAATTAATTC
>NW_001834591.1:0-33087 GCF_000150035.1 Vanderwaltozyma polyspora DSM 70294
AAATTTCCACTTGTTGTTGCAAGATTGAAGGTCACCTAAAATGTCACCTTGGAGAGATGGCACACGAGCTTGAGAGTTTCCATACTGTTGAAGTGTCTGGTTGAATTGCTGTTGTTGCGGCTGGTGGACACTTTGCTGCTGCTGCTGTTGCTGTTGTTGTGATTGAAGTGGTGAATGCTGAGGGGAAAATTGACGAATGTTATTGAAATTTGAACTATACTGATTATTTTGTGCCATTTGCATCTGCATAGGTTGTGGTTGTAACATTTGTTGATTTATCCCCGTATTACTGGCTAAATTCAAGTTACTTCCTGAAGGTGATGGTGTATGAGACAATAGTGAATTGAAATAGTTGCTGGCTGGAGTGGGATTAGATAATAGGTTTTGTTGAATGTTGCTCATACCGTTCGGATTATTCATGCTGTGTATATTGTTCATACTGTTCATATTATTCATATTATTCATATTATTCATATTATTCATATTGTTAGAATTGTTCATGTTGTTCATGTTGTTCATGTTGTTCATGTTATTCATGTTGCTCATGTTGCTCATGTTGCTCATGTTGTTCATGCTGTTCATACTATTCACACTGTTTATATTATTGCGCGAATGAAGTTGCTGGACAGATTGATAGTTGGAGTACACATTTTGTTGTGAAGGGAGATGGGGTGCACTGTGCTGTGGTTGCAATTGGTTTAATCTTGGACCCTGAATAGATATGGATGGTGAAATTCTTGATTGTTGTATCATAGGTTGTGCACTATGTTGTGCTTGTAGTTGACGTATCTGTGGCATTGAATGTTGGGAACTATGTTGGGGTGATAGACCCATACCACCAGTTGGGGCTGGAAATTGGCCAGTATGTTGAGGTGAAGAATAAAGCTCTCCATTTTGCATTTGGCTGGAATTATTATTGGAAGAGATTGGGTTAATGTTTTGCTTCAATAGTTGATTCGTTGATCCAGTTGCAGTAGGCTGTAAAGCTTGTATACCATTACTATTGTTAGCTATTGGTTGAGAACCAGAGCCCATGCTTGTATTTGTTATACTAATACTTGGAGTTTCTATTTGTTGGGAAAACTGTTGATTATTTTCTAGAGCCTGTGCAGGTTCAAAATGACTACGAACCAAATAGTTGGCTGATCCAGTAGCAGTAGGTTTCAAAGGTTGCATGGCATTCTGTGAATCGGTTAAAGCAGGACTAGATGCTAAGTTACGGTTGTACTCCTGACGAAATAAATGGTTACCAGAACCAGTTGCAGTTGGCTTCAGAGGTTGTAATGGCGATTGATTGATGCTAGAAGGCGTATTCATTACGTTACCGCCCATATTTTCCTGAGAAAACTGAGGCAATCCCATTAAAGAGGCAGAATCTACTGTTTGTATTTGTTTGAAATGTGATAAGGAATCTTTCATATCTTCCAATACAGCCTTTTCTTCTTCAGTTTCCTGTTGCTCAGTAGGCAAGCTTGATATTAAACCACTGTTTGTTGGTTTTTGTTTTTCCATTTGTTTCAATAATTGATCCATTGGCAATGTTAAATCTAAGGGGCCTTGATTCTTAGTAATATTTTCATCATTCGTCTCATGCTGTGGTTCGACATGCTGTATACCATTTTCATCTCTAGAAGCCTCTTGGAACGTTATATTTTCTGAAAACCTTACTCTTTTGCTTAACGAAGATGCTCTTATTACACGTCTGACACGTTTTTTTGTTTTATGACCAGTTAACAATAAAGAAGTAAATGCATCAAAGTCTACACCTGCACTTTCTGGCGCTTCTTCTTCAATCTCTTCATAAACCTCAGCATTATTATCAGTACATAATATAGGACGAGGCTTTGGGATTGTTGCTCTTTGTAAAATCATTGTTCTATTCGGTAGCTTTCCAGTGGTTAAATAAAATGAAATTAGTCTAATAACAGCGAAAAACTGGCCAATATTTAGAGAATTTTTACAAGTTCTAAAGATATAACCAATACGGCCTTCCAATTCCTGTGTAATTCTAAAATTGATCAAGAATTTGAAAACATCATATAGTCTAACCAACTTATTATGAGTTTTAGCAATAATATAATTATACCACCTCAAATAAGTTTTAACTTCTTCTATTGAAAGTTGGGTTCTGGACAAGGACAAAGGAACCTGCAATTCTTCCTTACTTTCCTTGTATTCAGTACCAGTATCTGATCTATTAGAAGCACTCTCTTGAAGTGTATATGGGTTATTAACATTCTTATCATTCACATTCGAAGAAGGTTGCCTGTAAGCAAGTTGAGAATCGCTATAACTCTTATGGGAAGTCTCCATTGTAATATTAGGTTTCGAACTATGAAGAGTGTCCGGAACTTGTAAATTCCCAGGTACGTCATCTATTTGGTTAACAGCACTACCGGTAGTGTTAGAGACTCCAAAATCAAACGAAACTGAAGGAGGCGGTGATGAACCATCTTCACCATGAGCAACATCAGTATTCAACCTGCCATTCTCGATGCCTGGAATATTTAACCAATCAAATGACATTGTTCTTTCCCAATTTTAACCAAGGAATAAAAATAAAGGACTAGTATCAATGATAATATTAAAGAGCCACAATTTTAACCAATATATTCCTTAAAAACAACAATAATCAAACTAGCAATACCAGCTCCTGTAAAAGTACAATCTCAATATCCTGGATGCCTATTATTGCTTACTTCTCCTATTTTTTCAGTTTAATAGAATCTAACAACCTTTAAACAACGATTTTTAAAAAGTATTGGAATTGTCCTTTATAGTTTTCATTCAATTGCGTAATTTTTAAAGAAAAAAGGTTACTGAGGGAACTGATAGAACAGAAGATGATGTATTAAGAAGAGATGGTTTGGAATTGAAAGGTTTATTTGAAGAGTATATGATGGATATTTGGGTGCTGGTATAGATGGTTAGTGGTTCCATTTAGTGGAAGTGAGGTGAATCAAAGGATTATTTAAAAAGAAAAAAACCTGTTTAAAGAAAGGAGAAGATAGCTTTGACAATATTAGATCAAATGATTAGTTAACAACTATGGCTAAAAAGTGTAGAAAGAAACAGGTTAAAAAGAAGAACTTGCTCTTTGGTGATGGTAATAACGATAGTGATAGTGATGGTAATGATGATTTCAATCAGTATATAAAGGAAAAAAGTGCTAAATCTAAAAAGTTAAGCACAGATGCTTCTGTCGAATCTCAGGTTGATTTTTCCAAGGATATCATAGTACCTTCATCAACTCATGCAACGAAATCTAGTTATATCAATGAACTATTGGAATCCAAGAGACAGAGAGATGAAGATAAGTTATACATGAAATCAAAAAAATTGAAATTAGAAAGAGAATTGACCAAAGAAGATTCTACTAATGATGCAACAGAAGAAGAATTTATCACTGAATCCTATAAACATCAAAAGCAATTATACGAAGATATTGAAAAGTCTGGTGATAAGCAACAAAAGTTAGATGATTTGGACCTTGCAAGTACAAATAATTTACAAACAGGGAAAGGTGTGGCATTAAAAATGTTACTTGCTAGAGAGAAAGAGACATCTACATTGTTGAAAAATTCAATTCCTAATGAATCCTCAAATGAACTAGATATTGCAAATTATAATCATACTAAAATAATTATCAAGAATGATCGGTATGAGAACCCCAATAAAACTCAACTACAACTACAACTACCAATTGGTGAATCAAAAAAGGAGAACAACATAGAAATTCTTGATCCAATCCTGAAACGGAAGTTGGTTGAACAATTCTTAACATCTAAACTGACTACAACAGAGTCATTAGAAATATTTAAAGACGTCACCCAAACCCATAGTTGATGTGGTGACATTCATACAAGAAATCAATTCAATTTGTAAATGAACATGTATTGTAGTAAATGCAAAAAAATGTGTAATGTATATATATGTGTATAAATATAATGAATAAATAATTGACAGTAGGATATCACCACTGCTCATTAATTCTATAATACAATTGTTGTTAAAATGCAGTTTAAAGTCTCTTAGAATGTTAATTAATTGTTCCTAACTTTGAATTTGAAAGGTATGTATTATTTTTCTGTAATAGTTCTAGTTTCTTCATATATTGATTTTGTATTTAATGTCCTTGAATTTATTGATCTTTTTTCGTCATTTGACTTATTACTATTATTATTATTATTCTTTATTGGAGTTCCGAGAATCAATTTGGCGTTTCTCTTATGTTGCTTGGTCTCAATCGTAGCGGTACCAATTGGTTCGTTTAAAACATCATTAATGATATCATCAGGTTTAATTTTTAAAAGCTCGATTTGCTTATTTAAAGCAAATTCTTTTGACTCACCTATACATTCATGGAAGGCATCAAATGCTTTTTTGCCTCCATAAACGCGGTTATATTTTCTTTTCAATCTTGACTTAGTAGCATTCGAAGTTTTCAGGGTTTCGTAATTATCTGTGCGTAATTTATCATTCAAAAAAGTCGAATGACTGTATTTATTTTCTGATGGAATTTCCAATTTATTGCTATTTTCAATGTATTTAGAGTCGAAATCAGTTGGGATTTTTGACATTGAACGATGCAAATCATATGAGTTCATGACATATGGATCTAGAACAAGTGGTGGATTATCTTTTTCTTTCCCATGCAAATAGACAGTTTCAATTATAGGAGTATCTTTCTCATAATGTAAAACCTTTTGTCGATGTCGTACAAATACATCATCAACTTGTCTAGGTGATTCATGTTCCCTATCCTTCGATATTGGGCATTTTCCTACCTTGTTATCCTTTATATATTCCAATAATCCATATTCGTTATTGTCATGTTTTGTATCAGATAATTCTTTCATTCGCAGTCGTTTTGTATATTCTTCCTCAACTTGTGCAACTTTCCACTTGGAATCAAGAACCTGCATTTTTAAATAGCAGTCCCAAAATTCTGTTGTGTAAGCTCGATCATATTGTGAAAATACGGTCTCTCTCGGTGTATACGAATAGTTCGATAGGTCTATCGATGAATCAGGGTTCTCTAACTTACTGTCGGGCATCTCTAACAGTTTGTTAATATCTAAAGATTCTCCAAATGGAATTGGATCTGGATTAGAAGGTGTTATACAATTCATATCGACTTCCTTTCTCATTACATTGTCAATATCAATAGCAGAAAAGAATGCACAATTTTGAGGCAAATCTTCAATTCCCATTTGTTCACAGAAAATAGCTCTAGTCCACAGATTACTAATTTGTAATGCCATAGCTGCTCTATATTTATCCTTGTCTGCTACTAAATATCGGATTTCATCATGAATCGAAATGCACAATCTTGCATCAATATGATATTTTTCAATTAAATAATGCATTGAGCAACATAGTAAATGCAAATAATCTACTCCGGATGACTGAATCGTCCAATTGATTCTTGAAGGTAAAAAAGAATTTTTCTTCAAATTCTTTTTCTTTAACGATTCTGTAATACCACAACCTAGAACAGGAGTTTTAGGTTCATCTTGGTTGGCGATACTTTCCAGCCTATTAAATAAAATAGACTCTGAGCCTCCATACCAAAATTTTTTAAATGTTTTAGATGTTTTTGACTGTCCTTTAGTATTGTCATATAAACTTTTAGCCAATTTACTAGCCTCTTCATCACTCAAGGAAGGATTGAAATTCTTCAATAATTGAGCAGCGAATTTTACACCAGCACCATAGATTCTACCATAATTGAATATTTTTGCTTCGTTACGAGTACAACCTAAGATTTTAGCCGTTTTAGTGTGTAAATCAGTTCCCTCATTCTTGGTACCTTCTAAACACATCCATCCAATTGCAGTACCACCATGAATGTTAAAAACTGAGTCACCTACCAATGATGCAATCCATAATTCTTCACTGTCAACATCAGCACCTACAAAGCAGTATCCTTCAGGTGCTTTTACTTTAGTTTTAAGTTCAGAGCCGATCCTATTTTTTTTGGCATTTGATGCTGTAAGCCAAGTTTTTTCCACAGCTCTCCTCGTAATTGTCCCCATTGGAATAATTCCAGGAATGATTATTGCTAAATTGCCATCATCATGAGATTTAGAATTTACAGATTTGCCTTTATTCAGATCCTTGAATTGATTTGGAAATAAGTACTTGGGTACAACGAATTGTGTCATTATTCTTTCCCTTGTTGACATCCAATAAGACCCAGATGCGTTGATTTGTAATGCTGTAAAGCATATTTTGATTCTGAAGTCAAAACATTCTTTTCAAAAAAGTGAATATAATATTTTGATAATAAATTAGTACAATTGAATTTAGAACCATTTGGGTGCGGAATTTTAAATAGTGTTGTATTGTCATTAATTTCGACTTCTAAAATTTTCAAATCATCAAAGTATTCTTTAATTGTATCATCTGATGCCAAGGTATAATTTTTTGATTTGAAATTTTCAATTGAATCTACTGGAACTGAAAAACACCATCCGTCTTTCTTAGTCCAAATAACAGGGTATCCTTCCCAAGATAATTTAAATAAAAGTGGGATTATTCTTGATTTAATTGAAATATTTGGTTTTGTGGAGTCTGATCTTGGAAATAGTGTTCTATACCATTCTGGATATCCAGGCAACTTTTTTATTGAAGGATTGCCGTTTTTCTTTGAATATTTAACTGGTTTTATTAGCCAATTTAGTTGTCTTAGCCAGGGATCTTCCTTAATAATCGATTTCATGTTTGCATCATCTTTTAATACTATAATTTCATTAATTATATTGATAATTTTATCTTCGATTAAATTTTTCGAGTTTTGATAAATATTTTCAGAATTAGTGATATAATTTTTCCAGTCTTTTAGATTTGTTGGTAAAATACAATTTGACAAAAACCTTAAAGCCCCAAATGAAATTGGATGGGGGCATTTTTCTATAAATAAGGGATAAACTTTATCGAATACTTTACTTGTTACTTCTACATCTTTTGCACAATAATCTGCTAATGATTGGAAATTTTCGATAATTAAATTTTTATCTAGAGTGCTGAAATAATTTCTCTGTGATTTATCTAATTTTATTTCACAATGAAATAATGCTACGTCACTTAATGAATTCATTGAAGAATGGTCTAACCAAGGATTTTCTAAAATTAAATTTTGATCTAATGGATCTATATCATCATAGTCATTATTTTCGTCTTTTTCTTTAAATTTTTTATTTTTAATAAAAGTTGGTCGTTGTCTTGAACATAAACCTGAAGATGCGACATGCAAAGATTGAGTATCTAAATAAAAAGAGTTTGATTTATGGAAATTGTATTCATTTAAAACTCTTGCTCTATCATAGGAGATGTTGTGACCAATAATTACTTTATTTGAGTTCGAATTATTTAACGGTATTAGATGTTCAGGTTTCTCATTTTCAATTGGGTCATTATTATTGCAAATATATGGAGAGCACCAAAGGTACCAAGCGTTTTGTGATAAAGCTACAGCCAAAGTAGGATAATTTGAAATATTATATAAAGTTTCCACGTCGAAAACTAAAGTATCTTCTAACGGTTGATCTACAATTTTTGGAGGTTCACCAGGAGCATATCTTGTCCAACCTTTTTGTAATATCCATTGTTTTGGTTTTGCGATAATATCGGTAAATTTATCATTGCACATGGATTTGAATGGTTCTGATGCAAAATTCCCAATTTTTTGAAAATGTTCATCTAGTGAATTACCAGATCTGTTTGGAATTTGGAAATCAATTGGATTTGTAATCAATGTTTTCTTATTTAATAAATTATGATTTTTCAACAATAGTTTTGAATATTCGATTAAATTTTTTTTTTGTATTAAATCGTTGTTGCTTGTATTATTATTATTAAAATTAGTCTTTGCATCACCAAAGACTTGATTATGTAAAGAATTGCTTAAATATTGTATACCCACTGGGTTAATCCTTGGAGGTTCACTAAAATGTGTATGAATATTTTTGTTAGCAACATCGGTATGCAATTGAGAAATAAAGGTATGAGTGTTCTGTCGTACTCTTGGTAATAGTTTATTAATGTAAATTTTACAAGCGTTTAAGCTTGTAAATTGTAACATTTGGTGATATGGTTAAAATGGCATGAACAGGTAGTTTGTTATTGTTTTGGATTGCCTTGGTTCTGTTTTATTGTAGTTCAATTGAGTGGTGTTGGGTGGCAAAAGCTTTTAAAAGTACAAAAGAGGTGGATTGTATTTATATATATATATATATATATATATATAACAGAGAATGTTTTTGTGTAAACAAACATATAAAATATAAATAAAGAGAGAAAGAGAAACACAAAAACAAAAAATAAAAAAAAAAAAAAAAAAGAGTAAAATGCCACAAAAACCTACGATAAAAAGCGGGATACACAAGCGCACACACAGAGAGAAAGAGCGGAAGGGAAACAAAACAACCTAAAGGAAAAAGGCAAATTGTCTGATTCGGTTGATTAAGTGAAGTGAAGTGAAGTTAAATCAAATCAAATCAGATTTGTTCGTATTGGAGGAGAAAAGAAAGACTAATTGTATCACGTGAGAAATATCGATGTGGATGTGGATGTGGATGATCAGCTGACTAGTCATCATATACGAGCACTGTTGCTTTTCCTCTTGCTCTTGCTCTTGCTCTTGCTATTGTCCTTACTCTTGGTACGGTTCTTCGAAACAGGATAAATTTAGGTGGGAAAAACATACTGAGCTGTTGTGTTCGTTCTATGTACGTAATGATATTGTATTGTACAGTATAGTATTACATTATTGCAATATACTGTGTGTGCAACATTAATATATCTCTTTAAAATTGAAAATTGCAACAATTTATTCAATTTATTCAATTTAATCAATCTTTAATTTAAGTATGTATTGTATTCTTAGGTATATATTTAAAGGTGTAGTCATTAATCATTGTTTATTATTAGGTGGTTCAATTGGTTCTTGAATATTGTAACTGATTGATATTGTATTGGTTCCCAATTATCTGCTAACCAAAGGGGGGATATACACTTATCTGTAAAAACAAAGTAAAGAAGAGAAAATATAAATAATATTGTTATTATGTCTGCTATTACTTCTTTGACACCAAATCAAGTCAATGATGAATTGTTGAAAATGCAAGCTTTTATTAAGAAAGAAGCTGATGAAAAGGGTAAAGAGATTATGTTAAAGGCTGATCAGGAATATGAAATTGAAAAGAATGAAATTTTAAGAAAAGAAATTAATAACATTGATAATAATTTTAATGATAAAATGAAAAAATCTATTTTAAAACAACAAATTACTAAATCAACTATTAAGAATAAGTATAGATTGAATTTATTGTCTGAAAGGGAAAAGTTATTGGATGAGATTTTTGAAAAGACTAAAAAAGATTTAATTAAGGTTACAAATGATAAAAATAAATATTCAAAAGTTTTAAAATCTTTAATTTTAGAAGCTGCAATGAAGTTATTGGAATCAAATGTCATTGTTAAAGCTAAAAAATCAGATTGCGATCTACTAAACAAATTGACAAAAGAAATTGAAGATGAATTCGAAAAATCTTCAAATAGAAAAATTAAAATTACAATTTTAAAGGATTCTTATCTTGACGAGACTTTAATAGGTGGTGTTATCGTGTCTGATTTAAATGGCAAAATAGAAATTGACAATACTTTAGAGGAAAGATTGAAATTGTTAAGTGAAGAAGCATTGCCTGCAATTAGATTAGAGTTATTTGGCCCTTCAAAGACAAGAAAATTTTTTGATTGATCTAATCGGCATTAATTATCATTTCTACAGAAAGACAGACATCGATTAATTTAATATAAAGGGACCAATGATCATTTTAATTTGACTTGGTGTTTTTTTATTCCCTTTCCCTTCTTCAATAATTGTATTGGGTTTTCAATAATAATTTCAAATATTTTTTTTTTACCTTAAAACTAAACCAAATTTGAGATATAAATAAATAGATTAATAAAAAAAATAAATAAATCAAGAAAAAAAAAATATTATATACTTTAAGCATTATACTTTAAAATTCCATCTTCCATTTTGATATACAGTTTTATATTCTAGTATATGAGATTCGAATAATTATTAGTCCTTATTGCCTTATCTCTTGAATACTTTTTTTGGCTATAGTGATGTATTAAATTTAAAGGCTGAAAATTGAAATTTTAAAAAGTTTAAAAGTCATCGAAGACAAGGTATTAAGAGTTGTAGTTGATCCATTTTAATTTGTTATAGTTGTAGATAGTTGAAGGGTATAAATTGATAGAGACTAGATCTAAGTATATTAATATTTTCATATTTGATATTATATTAATAATATTGTTTAAATGCTTAAAATTTTGCATTTTAAACCATTATCTCATATAACGCAAAGAAGACTTTTGAGTGTATCTTCAGTTAAATTTCAAATTAAAAATAAATCATTGTTACCACCATTGAATAGCCAACTACTATCATTAAAACCAGTTACACCAAATGATTCATTTGTTTCATGTACTGTGTTTAATGGAAAAGGTGATGTTATAGCGGTTTCACAGAAATTTCCAAAATGGTCATTCTTAAGGCAATATGAATTATATCCAAGAGATTTGAGGAAGATCGATGCTTCCTCGATCGATATCATTCCAACAATTCTAGTTAAGAAGAACTGTATTGTCATTAATATGTTGTATATTAAAGCGTTAATTAGTAAGGATAAGTTATATGTTTTTGATACAACTAATCAAACAGCTGCAATGAAATTAGGTGTTTTAATGTATGATTTAGAATCTAAATTATCATCAAAGAATAAACAGAGTTTTTTAAATTCCAATATCTCTCAAGCATATGAACATAAAGCTTTGGAAAGTGTACTGATCAATATTATGTGTGCATTGGAGACTGAATTAAAGATCCATTCATCGATTTGTGGTGAAATTTTAACAGAGTTAGAAAATGAAGTGAATAGAGATAAATTAAGAGATTTATTGATTAAATCTAAAAATTTAAGTTTATTTTATCAAAAATCTTTATTGATTAGAGAAGTTTTGGATGAAATTCTTGAGAATGATGACGATTTAGCAGGATTATATTTGACAGATAAAAAAACTGAAAAGGACGATTTTGCAGAATTAGAAATGTTATTAGAAACATATTACACTCAATGTGATGAATTTGTTCAACAGTCAGGTTCATTATTACAAGATATTAAATCTACTGAAGAAATTGTTAATATTATGTTAGATGCAAATCGTAATTCGCTGATGCTTTTAGAATTAAAGGTTACAATATATACGCTAGGGATCACGGTTGCGACTCTAATACCTGCATTTTATGGAATGAATCTAAAAAATTTTATTGAAGAAAGCAATTTAGGATTTGGCGGTGTTGTATTCTTTTCCTTTGTGATTGCAATTATGGTAACCAGAACTAACTTCCGCTCTTTAAGATCTGTCACAAGACTATCAATGTTAAATAATCATTCTGGATCATTATCTGCAAAGCATAGAAAATTAGCAAAAGAATATACAGCTCAAGAAGTACCAACATTGTGGTCTCGTTTTAAAATGGGATTTGAATGTTTCTTGTTTGGTAAAAATCCTGGGAAACATTTAATTCATACAAAGGAGAAAAGAGAAATGGTTTGGAAATGGTTAATGGAGGATGAAAAGAAATGAAATTGAAATGAAGTATGGTAATCATTAATTATTGTTAATGACAATGATAGATACCTGAATGACGGATAACGACTTATTTTCATTTATTTTTTGTAGCCTCTCACTTAGTACTTGTAAAAATAATTATAGAAAATAACTAATTTATATGTTAGAAAAATTCCTGTAGATAATAACAATAATAATAAAGGGTATATAGATCTATAAATACTCATTAAATGATTAATCAATTGGTAGTTTATTTATATTCACTTCTTGTACTTCTAGAGTAAATGCAATGTTTAAGTTTCCAAGACTTAAAATAAAAAATAAAAAATAAAAAATAAAAAATAAAAAATAAAAAATAAAAAATAAAAAATAAAAAATAACAATACCGCATCCAAGTATCGAACCCCCCGATTAGTTACCTGTAAATAAAAAAAAAATATATTCGGTCCTAATTATTTGTCTCTTTCGTTCAACTTGGAATTGTGTTTTTTCGCTAAAGTAAATTTAAGGAGAATGGGTAACTATTAACAGTTTTCAAAGCAAACTTATAATAAAATAGGGTTTAAATTTAGTTAATTTATTGGTTAAGGATAATAATTTTTGATTATTATTTAATAAGTATATAATTCAAACAATCAATTGGATTTGAATTGTTCGTTTTGAAGTTTGTTGAAAAGACTCTCATTTATATAGGAGTATTTTCAAAGAGAAGAAAATTGGATAAAAGTATTCTCTTCAAAATAGAAATTCAATTAATAACTTGAACAGCTGGTTATTGGAAAGAATTTTGTGAATTTAGTATAATTATAAAAGTATTAACATTCATATCATTGTGGTTTGATTGATACATTAGATCAACTATATTGACTAATAGAAGGATAGTTTCCTAAATTATAATGCTGGCTAAAGCAGCTGCTACTGCATCAATTCCAACAGTAATTGGAACGGTTTATTTTAATAGCTATGATTCAAAAATTATTCAATATGCCTCAGCTTTGGGCAAATTAAAGGAAATTTACAAAATTTTAGGTGCTTTGGAAGCAAATTTAGAAAAAAATCCAGATACTTCAATAATTCCTTTAATTAATTATATTTTATCATTCTGTGAGGGTCAAACATTTAACGTTAATTCGACTTTAAGGAAAAGATTTAATTTGTTGTGTGAATTTAGACAATGCAAAGTAACAGAAATTGTTCCAACACTTTCGACGTCTGCTATTGATTATAATGTTAAATTTCCTGAATTAACACAAGACTCTGAGACTTTCATTAAAAATATGTATAACCCTGAATTACAATGGAAGCTCTTGAAATGTTTTAAAGCAATTGTTAAAAATGCAATTGAAATATATTCCAATAGATTAAAACAGGTACAGATTGAAAGAACTGCTAATAGCCCCCCTGATATGTTTGGAAGAGCAAGACCATTTGATATTCAAGCAGTAAATGATCTGATACGGCCTTCTGAAACCTCGATGTGTCTTGATTTGGCTGTTTTGATTAAAGATCGAGAACAGGATACAAAACCTGAATCATTCAGAAAGTTGGATTTACAAATCCTAACAAAATTTATTTCGGTAGTTCAAAATTCTATTTTGCCAAGCATCAAGGCGTATTATAATGACCTTCATAAATATGTCAATTCTAGAGCTGCTTCAACACAAATGTTAAGAGAACTACCACATTGGGAATATAGTATGCATAGAATATATGCCTTGCTTTACAGAACATTATCTACCCTCCATATGATAATCAGTATAGCAAGACAACTTTATATCCCGAATAAAGAGTACTTTAATGATATAAGGACTAAACTCTGCAGTGAAAATGTTCATGATTATGAAAATCTGATAAGAAAAATTGAAAAACTGTGTTTTGATTATGAAGAGAGCTATACAGAGCTTTTGGTAAAAAGTCTTGAATATTACTCAAGGCAAGGCACCACTTTTCATGTACAACCAAATAATATATTAGATGGGTTTCATATAAATGTTACTAAATCAGTTCCGAAACTAAGAATTGTTTTGACACTTTTAAATTCTTGGTTAACTATGTGGCAGTTTATTCAAAATAATAGTGCTGCAGAATCGAAAATATCGGATAGTTCGGATGAGATGCTTGAGAACATGTTACAAGAAAGAAAAGCGGTTGATAGATTGGCAAGCGTTGAGAAAGAAATAAAACGGAGTGAATTAAAGCTAAAGCAGAGACAAGACACCTTAAAGTCAAAATTAAAACAAATAAACGAAGACTGTTTGGGGCCCGACAGACTGCCAATGAGAAAAATCTCATCATTAAGCACCTTTTCAAGCTCTTCAAGTTCGACAACTTCACCTGGTACAATGTCTCCAAATTTAAGTTCATGGAATTCACGAAACGTATCATTATCAAGTATTTCTTCTCCAAATCTTTCTAGAAGGCAATCGATCGATGCAAGGAATAATAACAATAGTTCTAATAATTTAAATAGTATGAACAACAACGTGACACGTCAGAAGGTTCATTGCGAAACAAAACCCGCCAAGACAAAGACAAGAAAAAGATCTACTTCATTGCAATCTGCATTTTCTTCATCTGCTGAAGATTTAAATTCTTCTGAGGTTCCATCTCGTTCAAACTCCTTACAAGTAGGGTCTGTATTGAATCAGAAGATGTTACAGGATACTGTTACTCATTTGATGAGTAAAAATAATTCTCGTCCCCCACCAACCAGCAATGCTGTTTCTAATGCCTCTATATTTGCTTCTAAGGCTGCAGCTAGTAATGGTTTATCTCGAAGTCAAAATAATATCGAGAGAAATGGTACAACAAAAGTTGGAACAGTGACAAAAAAGAAGGATAAAAATGTTATGATGAATAATAAAGAAGATATTACTCAAAAGAATTATAAAATCATGAATTCCTCTGCTGTTACGAAAACTATCAGTATGCCAGAATTAGAATTACAAAATTCCTTCAGTCAATCCCTTAGATTAGATCCTACTGTATCGGCAGATAATTGTGAAATCAGGAAAAAGGTTAGGTTTATCGGTGTACCTCCAATAACAGAGTTAGAAGACCCTAGGCCAAAAAGAAAAGGTTGGTACAAAAAGCCGGAGGTCCTACATTATCCACCACCTCCAACTCAAATCAGTGATAGATACAATAGACAAGAAGGTATGGCATTTCGTAGAAGCCTAAGGGAACCAAACGATTCAGATGAAAATGCAAAACTTGAAATTGATCAAACTCGGGAATCCACAAGATCGAGGATAACATCGAAATTATTCGATAAATTAAGGTAAATAAAATGAAATAATTGCAAAATGAATTGCAAAAAGACTAGACGGAATATAATTATCAATAAAAATTGAGTAGTTGTAGTTGTAATATTATTAAATTGACATAAACAATATTTTACCATTTTAAATAGAATATTTATAAAATAAATTATTATCACGTGTTAAACCATTCTCTCTTTTGTCTCTATACTTTCAAATTAGACCATCGGCCTTGATGATAATTTTAATTTAATTATAAAAATATATATATGAGAGATGAGATAATCAGTCTTTTGGATAATTTGATTTGTAATAGATGCTTGAAATCCCCACTAGAATTATTTGATATACTTCTGAATCCATGTCATTTAGTTCACTATTGCCACCCCCCAAACATTCAAACAACAATAATAATAAATCAGGTCAAAAACTTAGCAATGTCAATGAGATTCAAGTTAAGGCTTTGCTAGCAGAAAAATATCGTGAAAAAGATAATGAGATTCACAAGAATAATGTTTTAGAGACTATGTTTAATGGAGGAGTCTCATTTCAAGACTTTTTGCCCGTAAGACAGAGGAATTTTGACCTGAGCATACCTCTCCCTACACAGGAACTAATTGACGAAACCTTTAGACGAACAAAGGATGCCTTTGATATATTGTTATCTAAGAAATTAGAAAAGCCTGGGAATATGGTTATCAGTAATAAAATTGCAAGTATGTCATCCAAGGTTATTCATAAAGTATCAAATCAAAATACTGAAAGAGTTATTACCATAACGCAACATGCACAAGATCCATTACAGCCTGTTACATTTAAAGCTAAAAAGGTTGTAGCACCTCCAGTTGAATCCACACAAGTTCCAATATTCCACAAAACAGATGCCAATGTTGCTGAAAGTAAAAAAATATCAGATGAAGAAAGGGAGAAATGGAATATTCCATCTGCCGTGTCAAATTGGAAAAATCCGAAAGGTTATGCGATTGCATTGGACAAGAGAGTTAATTCTGGGGCTACAGTTGAAACTGATGCAAGCAAGAAGTTTTCAGAACTTTCATCTGCATTAGAAATAGCAGATCGTGAAGCGAGGGAAGAATTGAAGATGAAAGCAGAAGCCAAGAAGCAATTAGCAGAGCAAGAACTTCAAGAGAAAGAAATGAAGCTTCGTATTTTATCTAATAGAGCTAGAGAAGAAAGAGAGAGGCAGAGAAAGAGTAGATATCAGGGCAGAATTACTACAGGTGATAATATCGATTATAGTGAAAGAGAACGTGAGGACAATAGACGTGTTAAAAAATTAGATACCGAAAAAGCATTGAAGAGGTCTAGAATGAGTACAGCTGATAGATTAAGGGAGTTGGCGTATGCACAAGGTAGAGATATATCCGACAAAGTCATATTGGGTGCGGCAAAAGCTACAGAGACATCAGAAATCACTTATGATTCAAGATTATTTTCGAAAGCTGCCAATGCTAACGCTAAGAGATCAGATGATCAGGTGTACGAAAATCCACTATTTGTCCAACAAGATATTAATAACATCTATCGTGTTAATGCCAGTAAACTTGATAAAACAATAAATGAGGAAAAAGATTCGGACATCAACGGTTCTAACAGCTCTAATTACTCAACCCATGGGCCTATTGAATTCACAGCTGCCGAAACGGACAATGGGAATAGTGAAGGCAGGAAGTAGTCAAGCTGCATTACTCTTTATATATGGGAAGTGACATTTATAGTTATTAATAATAATAAATATGCATTTAATGATCTTAGTTATATAAGGTTTAAAATATATGTAAATCTGAAAATATCTCAATCTTCTCTTGGTTCGTCATCGCTAACACTGTGATAGTCATCGATGAATGATTTTTGATCTCTATCCATTATATTGGCAAGTTTCTTATTTCTTCTAATAGAATATTCCTCAATTTTCTTTATTGTCCCACTAACTTTAACAGGATTTATAATCAAATTATCAATGTCACCAATTTTATTAATGAAAAAGAGGGCCATTATAAGTGTATCACAATCTTCTCTATGACATCTGATTATTCCCGTAGATGTCATGTTTGAGAAATATTTTGATTGTAATAAAGAACTTACTTTGCCAGATCCATAATCTCCGAAATTTAACTGTAACGAACGTCGTATTTCTTGTATGATTGTCTTTATTGAAATTTCAGGTGGCGAAACTCTATGTTGACGTAATAAAATATCTTTTCGAAGTGATGATTTCGATTCTATCATTTTCCCATTTTCATCACTATTTGGATATAAAATCTCAAACAAAATGTATCTACTTTTTAAACGAACCATTATTTGGATAATATAAGTAGTTATGTATTATTATATTCTGCTTGGCTTGATAATTGAGTTTAGTTCAACGAATCAATTAATCGATATCCTCTTCTTTAACTATAAATTTCTCATTTTTAATATAGCTTAAGAATATTTTTCAAATTTAAAGTGCGAAGAATTGATGTTGCGAAAATAGCCAAAATTTAACACTCCCCAATAAAGTACAAAATCATATGATAGATGGATCCTATTGACTTTGATGGATGAACATTGATAGAATATTAATTAATTAAGAAGTTTTATTTATCTCAAAGTTTGACTATTTACAAATAAAAATTACATATTTAGATTAGGTTAGTTTTTCAGAGAATATTTTAGTAATGTTGTCAATTACTTCATTTATATTATCATTGTAAGTGCTGACACCTTGAAATATATTTTTACGACCACCAGCTTTACCACCAATTAGTGTTGTGACAACTTTAACTAATTCTTCTCCATCTATGCCTTTGGAAATAGCATCATCAGACAAGTAACACCCATGTGCTAATTTATTACCCTTTATATCACCACTTAAAAGATAGATGGATTTATCATTATTAGAATTTTTGATATAATTAATGGCATCCGTAATTGCTTTAGAATTTGCAGGTATATCGAATGCGTATACAAAAAATTTGGACGATTTGTTGGTGTTAAAATACTCTTGCACTTTATCAAGAATTACTTTAGCTTCTAATTTATTTTTTTTCCTTAATTCTTCTTTATATTTTTTTTCTATCTTATTAAACTTTTCTCTTAATAAATGTTTAGATAAAACTGAGACAGTAGATTGGTTTAGACTAAATCCTAATTCTTTGATCTTCTTATCCTTTGCGTCAGAAAATGGTAGTGAGTTCAGGTCATCTAGTTCTCCATTGAACTGCTCTGCAATTCTTTGAGCATTAAATGCTTCTGGACCAGTTACAGCAGTTATTCTTCTGATACCTTTAGCTATACCGGTTTCCTCTATTATTGCTAATTTTTGGATATCTTCAGTATTAGCTACATGTGTTCCGCCACAGAACTCAATTGAAAATTCTGATGAATTTGTTTCAGTAGGATCTTCCAAAATTTTTTCAACAGGTTGACCAATGGAAACCACACGTACTGGATCGGGATAAGACTCTCCAAATACAGCACGGATAGATGATATACGCTTGGCTTCATTTAGCTGGACATTTTTATAGAAGACAGGTTTCTTACTGACAATCAAGGTATCACATATCATCTCAATTTCTTTGATTTCATCAAGTGTCAGGGGTTTCTTGTGAGAAAAGTCGAATCTAAACTTTTCGGGAGTTACTAATGAACCTTTTTGTTCCACATCTTTCCCTAAAACATCTCTTAATGCAAAATTTAGAATGTGTGTCCCAGTATGATTATTACGTATTGGAAACCTCCTTAATTCGTCAAAAGATGCGACAACTTTGTCATTAGTTGAAAGTTTTCCATCCATTAAAGTTCCGATATGAAGAATGTATCCGTTAAACTCCTGTACATTTTCAACATTAAATTCAGTTTTTCCATCAATTATTAATTTACCGTTATCGTATATTTGACCACCTTGCTCTGCATAGAAACAAGTTTTATCCAAAATAACACCATACTTTTTATCTTTATCTGCGGCAACATCTAAAAACTCAGATCCGTCATGAATTCTTAGAACAGTAGCCATTACATCAGTAGTCTCGTATTTGTCTTTATCATTTGTTTTAGGAACTGCATCTGTATTTAATTTCGAGATATCATGAACATCTAACTTAAACAAGTCAATATCATATTTCTTTGATGCCCTCTTGGAAGCTTCATATGAGTCCTTTTTGGCTCTTTCAAATCCAGGAACATCAATATTTAATCCCAGCTCTTGGGCCATCAACTCTGTCAAATCAACAGGAAATCCATATGTATCATATAATCTCCATACTTGCAGGCCATCTAAGGTCTTTGAATCGAGTTTAGAAGCATCTGAGGCATATTTTTCGAACAGCTTTTCGCCACGATCTAATGTTTTAGCAAATGATGCTTCTTCCTCATCTAGTATTTCTTTAATATAATTGAAATCTTTTGAAACTTCAGGGAAAATTGATTTGTTTTCTTCAATGACTTGAGGTATCAATTTAGAGAAAAAATCACCTATTGAGTAATTCATATATTTCCTAGCATATCTAGCTCCTCTTCTTAAGATACGTCTTATAACATACCCTCTACCTTCATTATTTGGAATGCAACCATCTGTTAATGCAAACGTCAATGTTCTTGCATGATCTGCAAGTACTCTATAAGCTGTATCCACACCATCTACATCATATTTTCCAAATTTTCCAGTATACTCTCTGGCATTCGTAATCGCCTGTATACGTTTAAATATTTTGGTGAACAGATCGATATCATAATTAGAATTAACATTCTGAAGAACAGACACCAATCTTTCAAATCCCATACCTGTATCAACATGTTTGGCTGGCAATGCCTTTAATTTACGTTCAGAATCTCTATTGTATTGAATAAAAACTAGGTTCCAAATCTCTAAAACGTTAGGGTCATCTTTGTTAACTAACTGGGATGCATTTCTACCTCCAATTCTATCGTAATGTATTTCGGAAGAAGGTCCACAAGGGCCTTCTTCCCCCATTTCCCAGAAGTTATCCTTTAAGTTACCTGGGACAATATGGTCCTCAGGTACTCCGACCGATCGCCAGATATCTCTTGCCTCAAAATCTGGTTCCAATCCCTGACTTTCATCACCTTCGAAATAACTAACATAAAGTCTATCCTTAGGAATTTTATAAACATTTGTTAACAAATCCCAGGAATATACAATTGCATCATTTTTAAAATAATCACCAAATGACCAATTTCCCAACATTTCGAAATAAGTATGATGGTAAGAATCTTTCCCAACATCTTCTAAATCATTATGTTTCCCACCGGCTCTAATACATTTCTGTGAGTTGTAAGCCCTCTTTAAATCATAAAGTTTTGAAGTAGGATCGACAGTACCTAGGAAAATTGATTTAAATTGATTCATACCAGCATTCGCAAATAACAGAGTAGGGTCATCATATGGCACTACTGGAGATGAACTAATAAAAGTATGATTTTTTGATTTAAAATAATCATAAAATGTATCACGAACTTTATTAGCATTCCAAATTACTGGTAAATTTTCATTTACTGACATTCTGGCAGTTGCAAAAAACCTTCTTCTAAAGGTACAACCGTACAAAGATTTTAAACTTAACCCCGACGTCTTGAATAACTGCAATTGAAAACTATAATACTCTTTAACCAAATTAACAATACATATAAACCAATCCTCATTCAAATACAACAATATATATATATATATATATATATATATAGTGTTTGTGTTGAAAATTGATATACCAAAAAATTAAGGTAAACTGGAGTCTTTACCAAAACTTCTTTGTTCTTCTTTATTTTCAAAGTAGTAGAAAAGGTTTTCAACTTTCTTTGAATGGATCGGATTCACCTAATATGAAGCTCTCAATTTATTATTGCTTTCAAAGCAAAAAATAATTGATATAACGACTTCACATAGCATTTGAATTCTCCATCTTGATCTAATACTTTAAATTTGATCATTGATAAAATCATATTGGAACTTTTTTCAGCTTTGAGGAAAAAGCAATAATTGATATTTGATATTGTCCGGTTCAACCGGGGAACTCCCGGACAAAAGTACTATAGATTCTAAATTTCAATTTTTTGTCTGATGGAATTTTTAGCATGATGGAATTTTTAGCATGATGTCATTTTTAACATGATGTTATTTTTAACATGGACTAGTAAATGATCGTGGCATTCAGTGTAAACCATGTGTGGGTGAGAAGACGTAATTTAATATATCTTGTAGTATTAGTATTCCTATAGATTAAACTACTTTCTCCTCAGTGTTTGTTTCAATTTAACCAAGATATTTATACGGGCAGATTACATCCGGTTATGGATTTAATTGTATGGGTGTGTTAAGATAACAGTAAGTTGTTATGTTAATTAACAAATTAGCCTTTATACTGCTTGTACTCGAATGAATAAAAGTCTACGTATTTCGGAATGACGTTTAGTAAATTATATGTATAAAAGCATACGATAAGAAGAGGGGTGTGCTTCCAAAAACGATATACGTAAAAGAATATGGTGACCTAAGAGATTGTTAAAAAAGTCGATGGTTACAGAAAATGTCCTGATACAATTTAAGTAGTTTTCATTTTATAGAAAAATTCCCATACACAATTTTGATCTTGAGCTTTCGAAAAGTATCGAAAATAAATAATACCAGGGAAATAAATGTCAGATCAGTTTCGAACAGTAAAAAAAAAACACCAAATCAACTTAAATTACTAAAATTCTGCAGCTCTGTGTGTTTATTTTCTCTAAACAGAAACTAGAAAACAGAGTTAACAATTGACAATTCATAGTCAGTTTTGAAAGAATAGGAAACGCCCCTTAAATTCTATATGTTTTATCATTAATAGTATCATTAACATTAATTGTTTCTATACTCTCTCTTTTGTACAGAGTTTTGAATTATTCTGCTGTTCTTTGTTCTTTGTCTTTCTTCATGTTCACTTGTCTTTCTTCTTTCCTTATCGTTTTCTCTTATACTTAGTCTGGCTTAGACTAAACTTTGTTTCGTGCGGTTACTCTCTAGAATCAAAAAATTTAGCTGAAAAATTACACGATGCAATCTCATCGACTTAAAATATTGATTTTGGATTGATTGCAATATAAAGAAGAGTATTTACAAAACAAAAGGTTGTAATTTAAAGAGCAAATTGATCGAACGGAGGCCTACAGTCTATACTTCAAGATTCTAAGGTTGCTAGAATATTAACTTTCATTTATGTATCGTCATTTCTTGGTCCTCTAATAAGACAATTGGATCTAAAATTAAACGAGACAAAGGACTAGTTATATAGTTTTAAAGATATTTTATTGCTCTATTAGTTGAAGGTAAACTACAGTCAATATATGTCATCAGGAAATACTAAAAGATTGGCTTGTTCCAATTGTCGGCGCAGGAGAAAGAAGTGTGATTTAGGATACCCCTGTGGTACTTGTGAAAGGTTGAAATTGGTGTGTAACGTTAATGATGTTGATTTAAGAAAGAAAAGGTATTCTGCTTCATATGTAAAATCTTTGGAGAGTCAAGTTTCTAATGTTGAAGCTAATGTAAGAAATTTATCCGAAAAATTGTATCCAGATTTTGCTAAAACATTCGATAATATGCCCCTAAATGAAGTATTGTCAACCTTGGTTACTGTTCACGAAGATCAATCAGAGCCAAATAAATACGAACAGATTAGAAATTTGCTACAGATAGAGAAATCTGTAAATTCAAATTCTAATGTAGGTCCCTTATCTAGTTCATTGGATGGAAACTCGAATCAGAATAAATTAAACAGTAGTGGTAATCCTAATGAGAATTTTATGGTTTCAAAAAAGAAGAAAACTTTCGTTAAAGGGAGTTTATACCCAGAAGGTCCAGTGAGTTACCAAGCAAAATCCAAGTCTCATTCTTTGCCGGTTTCTACGTCGGTCTCTAATGACAGTCCTTCACCAGGGTCCCAAATGCCTAGAAAGTCGAATTCTCCAAATGATTCTAATACATTGTTGAATAAGCCATTATCAAACTCAAGAGAACGTATTTCTGATTTAAAGACAACAATCATTGTCAGGTCCTCTGATACTAAGAACGCTAATCTAATTAACAATGACCCGAATATTCTGAAGGCATTATCAAACTTTTACAAATGGTTGTATCCAGGTCATTTTATCTTTGTACATAGAGAAAGTTTCTTATATGGTTTTTTTAATCATGCAGAAAATAATTATAGAGATTCACAGTACTGCTCCACAGAATTGATTTATGCAGTATGTGCTATTGGTTCTAGATTATCAGAAGACCTTCAGGATTTATCAGAAGTTTACTATGAAAAATGTAAGAAAGCATTGCTTGAAATAGTATTTGATGAAACTAGTGTAGCATGTATCACCACTGTTCAAGCATTATTTTGTCTGGCATTTTATGAATTAGGGAAAGGTAATAATCAATTAGCATGGTATTTTTCCGGGTTGGCTATTCGTGTCGGTTATGACATGGGCTTCCAATTAGATCCTCAAGTTTGGTTTACTGATGATAGTAATTTAAAACTAACCAATAGTGAATTGGAAATTAGATCCAGAATTTATTGGGGATGCTATATAGCTGATCATTTTATATGCTTAATGTTGGGAAGAACCTCTTCGTTAAGCGTTAGTAACTCAACTATCCCAGAATCAGATGAATTACCCGAAGTTGAAGGTACCGAAGAGTTTAGATTTGCTAGTAGACATGTTTTGCAAATTTCATTACCATTAAAGAATCTAATTATTCTTTCAAGAATTGTCCAAGTTTTTACTTCTAAAATTTTCATTGAAACTGATGATACGGAACAAAAAGTATTATATTTAACAAAGTTTAATTCGCATGTCTCTAATTGGAGACAATCATTGCCAGATTTCTTGAAGTGGTCAAAGGATATTTTGAAAGATGAAAATGTCTCTACAGATCCAACCTTATCATATTTCTGGTACTACTATTATATTGTTAGACTGACTTTCAACAAACCATTTATAGAGGACTGTTTGGAAGCCAGAATAGTTGTAATTGAAATCATTGATGATTTAAAAACGTTATTTAATAACTTCAAAAACAAGTTTGGATCATATGATAAAGCCAATTTGTATCAATTGTATTCATGTTTATTGGCAATCAAGTGTTTGAAAAACTTAAAAGAGTTTTCAAAGGAATCTTCAAACTATGTTGAATGGGATTGGGATAATGAGTTATCATTTTTCAGTAATATATTTTATCAGGAATTCTCCCAAGCATTCGAATTGCCGAGAAGGTTACAAGAAGATATAGAATATGAAATTGAACAAGAAAAACAAGAAATGAATCAAGTCAGTAATATCAATTACACACATGATTTCTCTTTGAGTAACGAAATTGATGATTTAATTAAAGAATTGTTCGATATAGCATACGATAACAATGTTAATGGCAACATAGTTCCTTCCACCTAAAAAAAGAATTAAGACTGCAATGTAATATTAATAATAAGCTATATATATCTGTATATATATATGACATGACGCGGTAAATAACTATGATGGCATGATTAACAAGGTACTCCTGTATTATATGCATCAATAAATGTAATTGTAATAGTGATGAAGAATTGATTCTTTGTTAAAAGGTTCAACTATTTTATGTTTTTGTCCAAATTAGTCCTACTTAGTCTTAATTTGTATCGGATCTAATTGTCGTTCCTTTTTTCGGTTTTTGAACAAAGTAACAATACTGTGACACAAAAAGAAACGCCACACGTTCCTTTTTCTTTGGGAATGTATGTAGTATATGATAAAAAAGAAACGATAATGGATGTAAATGAGATGAGATGAGATGAGTTCAAATTTGATTAAAAAGCTATGGCCAAATGATTATAATAATAACATCAATATATATATATATATATTTATATGTATATGTATATAATTTGATTTGATTATTAATTGCCAATTGTTCAGTTATTTACTTCAATTCAGAAATATATTCATTTAAGGTTACAGTTTTATTATATTACAGACAAATTTTATCCAGTTGGACATCTAATCATATATAATTTTTTTTTCAACCAAGATATTAAATATCCAGGTGTTTGGAAAGCTAGCTATATTTTTTTCCATAATCTATTCAATTGCACTTCTTTTAAGTTTGATAGGTATTTGTTGTACTGAAAGTATTACTAATTACTTTAATAATATCTTGTGAGAATGGTATACCAGTCACCACAAAATATACATACAGAGTTGGTTTCTGTATTACCCAACAGAAATGCTCAATTATTGTCATTGTTGAAATCTAGGGAATCGTTCACAGATGGAGGCGAACCTTTTGCTGCTCCAATTGATGAAAGTTTGTTTCCTTCACCTCCAATGTCTCCTCTTTTATTTCCTCCATGTAAAAAGGATCCAGTTCCTGGATCTTTTGATTTGTCATCAAGAAATCCCATCATAAAAGTAGTTCCTTCGTGGACAGAAGATATAAATGCTAATTGTTATCGTAAAAGCAATTTAAATTTTCTTTCTCAGTATAGATCTTTCAAGACTTCAGGTGGTAATTCTCCTACTCTGTATAGTACTAATATCAGCGGTAGAGGCAGGCCCAGCGGCGGAAAACGTTTAAGAGCCAAAGAAGGCCAGCTCGCTGTTAACAATGATCACGTTTATAGAACCAGAGGCTTAGCAAGAAAAAGAACAAATAAGGCTGCTTCAACGCCCCAATTTGGAAGAAATGAAGATGTTGGAGATAATGAAGAAAACTGTGATTCTGATGAGAATTCTAAAAAAAACCTTTTGATTAAGAAACCAGTTACTCCAATAAAACGTATCAGGAAACCAGCAACCTCGGCTATCTCACCTTTAGCATCGATCAACGCAATCGGTGAAATCCAACAATATATCCCAAAAGTTTCTTGCAATAAACTCCCCGATTATTCGCCATCTTTATCTACGTTAAAAGGTAAGCCATTAAATTGTTTAAGTGTTGAATGGAAGGGGTCCCAAATGGATCTCTCCACAGACCTATTGAAAGATCAATTACATCCATCTGAATTGGTATTAGCTCAAATTTTACGTCTCCCATGTGATCTTTACATTGATTCTAAGAAAAGGCTATTTTTAGAGAAAGTTTATCGTCTGAAAAAACGGTTGCCATTCAGAAGAACAGATGCACAAAAGGCATGCAAGATCGATGTTAATAAGGCATCGCGGTTATATACAGCTTTTGAAAAGGTTGGTTGGTTAAATGATTCAAATTTTAATAAATTCTTATAAAACGGAGATATGATATAAGTTATATATACATAGTTGTATTTAGGGACATCTTCTGGACTTCATCGGGTTTTTAATTAATAATATAAATATTATACATTATTTCTGGCATTTACTTGAAATAAAAGGAATACTTAGAGATTAGTAATCGTTAAGTAAATGATACATTTATTGAAAATATTAAGGTTAGTAACTTAGTTTATCCTTGTACCTTTGTTCCTATCCAGCCATCCCATTCATTCTTAAAGTTAGTATGTTTGTACTGTCTACATAAATTTCTTTGGTCAGAAGATATCGATATATTTTCATATATATATATTACAAATGTTTCGCTACCAAAATATTCCAGCTTTTACTACCTATATTTACTACGCCGGAACAAAAAAGCCAAAAATAAATGGAAGCCCCAACTATAAAACATTGGGAAGTTAATTTACTAGAGAGTATATAAAGAACTTGAAACCATTGTGTGAAATTTTTCGTTCCGCTAATTCTTTACCAATACTTTATACCTCTCGTTCAAGCTGCGACGTTTTTCTCAAATTATTCCGATATCGTATTACAATTCTTTTTTTGATGAGCAAAAGATTGAAATATATATTTTACCCGACTTCTAATAACATGTTCATCCTATTATATAACTATCTCCTATTCACTTCTCTCGTTCATCAATTTAATTATTTATATAACATTCTTTCAAATCAAAAGTACAGCAATATAAAAAAATGTGTATCGTCTAAGACGAAGATTCCCATTAAATATTAAAACGTGCAAAATCTCTACATATTAGAAATGTATTATTGATTGAAACTCCAATACGGAGATGAATAGGTGGTACTTAACTAGTTTACCCGCCCTCTTTCTTTTTTTGCATCTTTATCTCACCATCCGTCCCTCTGGCTTCCACTATTTATGATTTCGGGTTTTTTTCGAGTTTCGAAATTTTTATATGATGAATTTCTCAGGATCTTTTCCATCCGTGCGTCAGTTTTTAGTTTTTCTTTTTTTTCTCTTACTATATTTTAGAGGTTTTCGAAACCCGGCTTCCACTAATTTGTAGACTCCATCATCCAGATATGCCTACGTAATACTGAAATAAAATAATTACCATACTAACAAAGAGAAACCAAAAAAAAAGAGAAACCAAAAAAAAAAGAGCTCAGCTTGGAATTTTCCTTCAGATAACTATTAAAAGACAGCGTCAGAATAAAACCTAGTCTACTTCTTGATCAGTTTAAGTCAATAACTAGTAATTTGCAGACAGGTTCACATTTAAAATTGCCTCTCTTACTGAGATTCTTTGCTATCACAAATTTATTTTACGCAATAAAATTCATTCCTACTTCTACTCAGCAACTTTCTTCATTTTGTATTTTTTCATATTTCATAACTGCATAAATTATAATCTGATTGAATAATTACTACGAAAGTGAATAAAAAAAAACTGTTATTTGCTTTGATTTTCTGCAACTTCTTGTTAGGTTCTTTTTCTTTTTATTTCAAAGTTATCACTTCTTCCTACAGTAAAATGTCTCTTGATGAATGCAATAAATGTGAAATACGATAAAAAAAATTGCTTTGAATCAAATGTTCAGCTAGATATACAAAACAAGTTGCCCATTCAATAAATTCATTCATTCATTCATACATTAAGTTTTCAAGAACAAGAACATTTTGTTCCCTTGTATGGTTTTTCCTAATATTATTAAGTATATACAAATTTTGTTATACTTCCTTTCTACCTTACGTTTTGTTGAAATTATGTATATCTAACATCAATATAGATATATATAATTATTTATATATAAATAGGTTTGATTAATTGAATTAGAAGTTATTTTCATTTGTCATAGTTAATTTTTGCTTAACTATTGTTTCAATTTCTATAGCTATTCTTATTTTAACCTTTTATTGTTTGTTTTCAATATTTATTTTACCTTACAATACTTCTAGTTACATAAAAGAACCATATATATAATATCAAATCATATATAACATACAAAAATGGCTAGAACTTTCTTCGTCGGTGGTAACTTCAAATTGAACGGTGACAAAAAATCTATCAAGGAAATCGTTGAAAGATTGAACACCGCTAACTTGGCTGAAAACGTTGAAGTCGTTATCTGTCCACCAGCTGCTTACATCGACTACACTGTCCAATTGGTTAACAAGCCACAAGTCACTGTCGGTGGTCAAAACACTTACTTGAAGGCTTCTGGTGCTTTCACTGGTGAAAACTCTGTTGACCAAATCAAGGACTTAGGTGCTAAATGGGTCATCTTAGGTCACTCTGAAAGAAGAACTTACTTCCACGAAGATGACAAGATTGTTGCTGACAAGACTAAGTTTGCTTTAGACAACGGTGTTGGTGTCATCTTGTGTATTGGTGAAACTTTGGAAGAAAAGAAGGCCGGTATCACTTTGGAAGTTGTTGAAAGACAATTGAACGCTGTCATTGCTGAAGTTAAGGACTGGACTAACGTTGTTATTGCTTACGAACCAGTCTGGGCTATTGGTACTGGTTTAGCTGCCACTGCTGAAGATGCTCAAGACATCCACGCTTCCATCAGAAAGTTCTTGGTTTCCAAGATCGGTGAAAAGGCTGCTGAAGAAATCAGAATCTTATACGGTGGTTCCGCTAACGGTGGTAACTGTTCTACTTTCAAGGACAAGAAGGACATTGACGGTTTCTTAGTCGGTGGTGCTTCTTTGAAGCCAGAATTTGTTGACATTGTTAACTCTAGAATGTAAAATTATTAGGAAAACGTAACGAATCTCTTTTCTTAATAAATTTAAAAATGAAATAATTTCCAACAAAAATAAATATATTATATAAATTTACATATTTGTAAAATTCTAATGTTATAATAAAAAAGCATTTACGAACGAAGTATTATTCTCTTTTCAGTTCATTTGATAAGGTTTCTGTTGTTACAGGTAAAAGAGTAGTGATGTGATGTACAGACAATTCAACATTACAGTACTTGTAGAAAATAGTAAAACAATGGGATAATGAATAAGCTTTAATCCATTCATTAATTAACTAAATCATATCCCAAAAAAAGAAGGGAGAAATAGCAAAACAGAATGGTTAATACTAACAATGACCTCTAGCATTCGTGTTACTACCCATTGAGGAAGCCATCAATGAATGCATGAAATTATATAAGATATTAGTCAAGTCGCGTTAATAATCAATTGAATAAGCCTTGATCGTATCCATCCAATGCAAGAAACAATTATTTACACAGATACTTAAAGCTAGGATAACTTTTGCTCGTAAAAGGAAAAAATGTACTAAACTAATTGGAATTAACTAAAAAAATACCCAAGGCGGAAATAAATAAAAATTAAAATAAAAAACCAACACAATGGGAAACAATGACCCTAACCGCTTACCATCTTGAAACAACGGATGTCCCAATAATTAATGGATTAAATAAAGCTAAGAAGCACATATCTCACTATACTCCAGGGTATTTGTTATATCACTAGTTATAATTAAGATTGAAGTTTCTTATTAAGGTATTATTATTTCTTTCCTGTTCAAACGAAAAAATCGATATTGAAAAAAAAAAAATAAAAAAAAAGAATAAAACGCGAAAACTGACCTTCATTTTAACAGTCGAGATTTTACAACTCAGATAGGTACCAGTTCAGTAGTAAATAACTAACCAGCCAACCATCTCCTATACAAAGTCACATAGTGATTGTGGTTGTTATTTTACCAAATGTTAGGAACAGGGTTGATGAGGATTGAGAATATCATGAAGGAGATTCTTGTTGTAATAATTGTCCTTGGTAATTAATTGTAGTATACTGGGTAAAAAAAATAAAATAAAATTAAATAAAAACGCCAAATTTTTACAAATTTGGTAGCAAGCACCGGCTGACTATTTGAATTTTTCGTTTCGAATTAGGTTAACGACTAAGAAAAATGTATTTGTTGCCTGTGTATTAATTTACATCAATTGTAATAGTAACATAACAACTGAAGTGTATATATAAATATATATATATATATATATTACGAGTTATTCATCTATATGTTTTATTACTTGGAATTATGACCATTCTATATTTTAATTCTTATTCTTGAAAAGCTTCGAAGGAACCCTGTTGTAGAAGAAGCTGACTATAATAACAATTATTTAAAAATGTTAATATTATCAAAGAAACATTTAACTTCAAACTCAAGTTTAACTTCCTCCTCTAATTCGAACTCAAACTCACACTCAAATTCACACTCAAATTCACACTCAAATTCACACTCAAATTCACATTCTGATTTAAAGAAAAAACGTTCTTCTTTTCATCGTGGAAGTTCACTTCGTTCAAGTACTGATCTGGCTTCACAACGTCGGAAGTCTGTCAATATAGATCATAATAATAGTAATGACCCAAATTTGAATTCATCTAAAAAAAGACATTCGAAAATAAAAATCAACCATAACAATAGTAATAATAATACTATAATCGAATCAATAAATGAAATTGAGACCAGAAATAATACCGCATCAAAGAATAGGAAAAAAGCATTAAAGAGAGGAAGTCTATTCCTTGACGAAAATTTATTAAAAGAATACAATTTAGCAGTTCAACATTTTAATAATGATAGCAACACGAACACTAACAATTCAAATAATAGAAGAGAAGATAGTAGAACTCGGTCGATCGAATATCCATTAAGTGCATCATCAAATAAATCTGCTGGTAGTAGATCATCAATATTTTCAAATGACAGTAATTTAACAATTCGTGAATACCTATATGAGGAATTCGAAATAATGGACAATTTTAAGAGAGAAAAAGTGAAAAATAAACTATCTACATCAATGGTTAATCAAAATAAAGCATTATTCGTTATCGAAGATAAAGGAGGTGATTGTAATTGGACTGATGTAAATGATGGATTAGACTTCTTAAATAACGAAAAACTAAATACTCCTTTAAGGAGAACTGCATTGCAATTTATTTGAAACTTTTCGATTGATCGATCTATAAAAAAGTTTCAAATAAAAACTAAATAACATATATATTCATGGACTACCCCCAATTAATTATGATTTTAAATTTAATGATATTGATATTTTTAGTTAAAAACTATTTGCGTTTCCTTCTTGAAAGAAAAAAAACATAACAAACTAAAATTCTTATAATCAATTACAAATTTGAATAGTAGCCATATTATTCGATAATTATCAATGCTTGCTCAATTGGTATCCTTCTTAAACTTTATATTAATCATGTCTTATGACGTCCATGTTCATAAAATACCTTCAACAATATTGCATCGCAGTTCGGAACCATACTTAATTTTTCGAAAACTAATAACAAATATTTTGAAAGAGGTAGGTGAAACTAATTCGAATATAGATTAATTTATAAGAAGAATGAATGATGTAACAGTCATTATATGCAAATGTGGGGAAACTCTTAGTGCATTTGAGTGTTGTAAAATATATTGTCGGTTTGTTTAATCACAATGCAACTTCCAAAATATGTGAATAAACCATTTAAGCCACCAAGGAGTATTGGTAGTAGTTCATCAAGTTCAACACCGTCTCCAAAGCCATCGGTACTTAAAAGATCTGTACCTTCTATAGATTCGGTTTCCTCTTTAAAGAAGCCTAAATCAAATGATTGCGTTTCAGAACCATGCAAACATGCACCATCCAGTGCAAAATTTAATGATGATATAAAGCATGTGTTTACCGCCATGTACAGGAAATCCACTATGAAGAAGCATAAGACATGGACTGGGGACGGATATGCCCTTTATAAGATCACAAATAAGGTATTGTTTTATGATGATGGTGGAAAATATTTGGCTAGCACCACTTATTCTGAGGATATTGACTCTATATATGGTAACATTTTTAAATATGGTTCTTTGGAATTTCAGATCGATTATGAAATAAAGGATAAAGATGAAATATCGAAAACGTATTCTGCAATTAATAACAGCCGTGGTAAGGCTGTTGAGAATAGCAAATCAAAACCAGTGAAAAGAGATGAAACGCCAATGAAAGACAATTATATGCCATTATCTCAACTTTTTACCGCTAAGATTAAACCAAAGTCAAAATTCCAAAACCCAGCCTTAAAAACAGAAATTAAGCATCAGACTAATAGTTTAGATAGTAATTCTAAAGCTGGTACAGTGGAGAGGAAATATCTACCTGTATTTGACGTTACAAAGATTGAATCGCCTATAATTATGAATAAAGCGTCGGATGCTGAAGTAGACGTAATAATTGATCCATTATTAGGTAAATTTTTACGTGAGCATCAAAAACAAGGTGTGAAGTTCATGTACGATTGTATAATTGGTTTTTGTAGACCAGAAGAAAAAAAAGATACGGATTGTTCCAATTCATTGATTCTGGAAAAAGATTATGACATTAACGGATGTCTACTAGCTGATGAAATGGGGTTAGGTAAAACGTTAATGACAATAACATTAATCTGGACACTATTAAAACAAACAGCCTATCCGTCTAAAGTTTTAAGAAACCAGTCAGGTATGGCATTGCATGGTGCTTATAGAAAATTCATTGTTGTTTGCCCAGTGACTTTGATCGATAATTGGAAAAAGGAATTTGCAAAATGGCTGACATTGGCTAGAATTGGGATTTTAACTTTGAAATCAAAGAATAACTCCGAAAAAGATAAGTTTGAAGTTAAAGGTTTTCTAAGAGTACAACGAACTTACCAAGTTCTTATAATCGGGTATGAAAAGTTACTTTCTGTATCGGAAGAGCTTCTATCAGGAAAAGATAATATAGATATGTTAATTTGTGATGAAGGACATCGTTTAAAGAATGGATCATCAAAGATTTTAAACATATTAAAGAGCTTGGACGTGAAATCAAAAATATTACTGTCTGGAACTCCTATACAAAACGATTTGAATGAATTCTTTACAATAATC